>NC_080590.1:69763750-70064531 GCF_029962835.1 Magnolia sinica | reverse complement strand
AGAAAGAAGCTACCTGGAAAATGGAAGTCAAGGTCCGTAAGAACTACCCTCAGATCCTTAAGGAGTACGAAAAAGTACTAATTTCGGGGACGAAACTTTTCTTTAAGGGGGGTAGATTGTAACATCTCAGAAAAAAATCAGTATAAAGACTCGAGTACCACCTCAGGCAGAAAGACCTAAGGACCGTATTCTATAGTAATTTAAATAAAAATTAATTAAGTGTTAAACTAAATTAATCAGTGGATTTAGCTCGAACCACCATCTACACAAATGGCAAGACCCAAAACCATCAATATCGGTAACTCAACACTACTTAAAAACCTAGGGAAAATCCCGTGAGCCTGTCGCTCTCAGGAGTACATTGAAACTCCATATCGAACCTGGACCACACATCGAAAGTCCGATGACCGCAAAACTATAGGGTTATATCTGTTCTACTGGGTTTGACAACCGTCACAGGAATCGAGCCCAGATATTGTCCAGAAACGCACAACTTAAGCCCTGAGTGAAGTGTGTGAGAAACACAAATATCTTTACAAAACGTAATGAAACTTAAGTAAATTGGACCATTTGCTTACGCATGAAATTGAAGATTTTGGACCATCAGTTTCTGACCAAACATTGAAATTGCAGTAATGACCACTTTAGTTGAAGTAGGAATATGCCAATATATCCTAGAGGGGGGTCAATAGGACTTTTTAATGTTTTATGACAATTTTAAAATCCCATCATCTTATCCTAAGAAAATATGCATGCATTAGGATTTCTTCAGAGTAACTCTAAAGACTTCCAAGCCTAATAGACGATCCAATCATAAAACTATTTAGAGATAACAAGATGCAAATCAGTTTATGATGGATGTGACTGTGTGTGTGAGGTGTGATCTCAGATAATCAGGTATAAAAGCATTTAAGGAAATCACACAAATAATAGAATATAATAGCAATCTTAAACACAGTCATTTTTATAGTGGTTCGACTACTTGTCTACTCCACTTCTAGCGGACACACTCAACCCTTGAGTGTACTGGATCTCACTAAAGGAGGTTTCACAACAGGTTCTCCTCAAACCAGAGGTTTTAAATTAGGTTCACCTCTAACCCATACAACCTACACCTAGGTTGACACAACGTGTCTACACGACACAGTTTATCCTCCCATGAGCAAGGGTCAACACACAACACCTGACTTTTTGGCTACACAGGCCAAGGATCCACTCAAGGAACCTAACGGAGGTTCCACAAGAGGTTCACCTCAAAGCGGAGGTTTTAAATCAGGTTCACCTCTAACCAATTTATGCTCTCCACAAAGTAAGGGTCAACACAAAGCACCCCCACATATACTCCTGCCGGAGGCCTCCTATGAGGACTTGTAAGGGGTGAGAAACACCTTAGACCCAATCCTAAAGAAGGAATGATCTCAAGGGTCCTCTGGACTCTAATGACTTACAGATAAGTAGATGAGCCCCATTCAACACGTTGATGAAGATCCCCTCCTTTGATGACAAAAATTCTTCAGCTCCCTTGAACCGCAACTCAGAAGATGTACTAATACATGGCGACAGGTTGGGTCAAGCTTATGATGGAATCCTACTCGATTAAATGTTTTCCTATAAGGGAGATAGAGTGATTCCAATCATTTATGCATTCAAGGCATCCTAGCTTAATGATTTTCCATTAAGGTGCTAGCTGCAAGATCCTTGAATGCAGAAGTTCATTCCCCAATCCACTCTATTGAATGTTAATGATGAGGGTGGATTGGAGGATGAAGTCCCATGAGAGAAAAGGCTTAGGGTATATGATCTAAGGTTAAACACACAAAAGAACTTTCTATATTCTTTACTAGCAACTAAGGGCAAGCTCTCATTAAATAAGCAAAAAGTTCCAACGGATATAAAATAGTCATATTTTTAACAGAGTTCGATATCATTGAGCAAGGTCGATATCATCAAGCATATACTTTCGATGGCATCGACTGGCCGCTCAGTGACATGAACTCAACTGTCAAATGCTTTTGAAATTTTTTGCAAACTTGTCAAGGAAATCGAACGAGTGTTGATGTCATCGGATTTTGAACTTCAATTTCATCGACACGAGGTTCGATTCCTCGACATGTGAAAATGTGAGAGCACTTGCCTTTGAAAATATTTCAGGTATATGATATGATCGAGCATCACTCGATATCATCGGAATTTGAATATCAATGATAATGAGGACAGTGTCAATTCATCGATAATTTCAAGGAATTTTCCTATAAGCTTCCTGGACAGTTTTTGTCCACTTTCGATGACATTGACCATGCCTCGATATAATTGAGATTTGAATATCGATTTTATCGAGTGACCCTCGATCCGAGAAAAAAACAACCTGAAAAACTTGTTGGATGAATGTGTCCTAATCCGATATCATCAAAGGGCTTTCGATATCATCGAGATTTGAATTCCGATGATATCGAGGAGCTCTTCGATATATCGAGGATTATATGATTTTTCCTTAGCAGTTCTTTAGACACAATAGGCTAAATGTCGATGTTATCGAGTCAGCTCGATGGACTCGAGATTCAAACATCGATGATATCGATGAGTCCATTGATCCATCGATAATTCAGTCCAGATATCTTTGTGTTTGCTAGACATTTTTGGTCCTCATTTCGATAAGATCGAGTGAGCTTCGAGGACATCGATAACAGTGTTCAATTTTATCGAACCACTTGTCGACAAATCAACAAAGATAGAAAACTTAAAGATTTTCCTGAAGTTCGAAAAAGTTTTCTAACCAAAAACCCTAAGGTGTTTTGTTCAATTAAGGGTTTTAATTACCTGGTGTTTTAGGACATGGGATGTGAGGCTAAGATTTACCTGTGACGAGTTTGGGCACACATCCTATTAAGGCAAACGCTTTGATTAATCTTCCTATGGGGCTCCTTTGTCTGGCTGACTCAACGCTCACGCTAATTGACAAACGAGGGCACTTTCAATCTCCCCCTTTGTCAATTATGTGACAAAACACCAAAACACCCTAGAACAACTTCTAGACTAACACCCTAAATTGTGTGTACATGAACTTTACACAATTTTACAAAGTAATCTAGTGAGCACTAGTGAGCACACACTCATTCAAAAACTACTCCCCCTAACAGTAATCTCCCCCTATCTCTTTACAGCTACTCCCCCTAACACCTGCACCACCATTCATACACAGATACACATAATTTTGTCCAGGGGTGTGGATTTTGTTCTCCCCCTTTTTTTCAGTCATTGGAAAAGGAAATATATAACAAGGGATATTGACTGAAGTGGAAGCATAAAGGAGAACCAAAATTCAAATAGCATAATCATAAGATAGATGTAAAAGGACATCTCGTTATAGATGATATGTATGCACATTAGGGAAAAGAAGATCAGTGTAGTAAGCTGATACTATGGAGATAGAGATCACGCATCACACACCATAGTCAATATATAAACTAGATAAAATAGGGGATAAGATTCATAGATGATAGCAACATCCAAAGCATACCAGTAAATATATCAAAGAAACATGGCAGTAAAGATGTATGAGATATAAATAGCCATAATTGAAATATCCAAAATATATACTGCCCAAGGTTGGTAGTAATATAACATCCATTCTAGCCCAAAAAAAATATCAAGCCCATCCATGGGCACCTAAAAACAACCACAAGTATCTAACCCATCTATGGGCATATATATAGATATTCAAAAACAAGAACTTATCAAATTATGCAAGTTAGTAATCTATCACATACACTTATGTGAGCGTAGGGCATTCAAAAAGATACCAATGCCCATACACGGAGATGAGGGTAGGGTGTATGTGACAGCTCCTAGATGACAACATTATGGCAAAGGAGCAGAGGAAGATGGTGTTATGTCATCGCGATGGCAGGTGAGCAGATCTACCAATTGCTGCACCGATTGCTGCATGCTAGACATCATCCTCTCCAAGGTTGAGAACCTCGCATTATGTCCCCTTAGCTTGTCTTCTATCAGAGCCATTCCCCGCTGCGTTGCACCAACCCGATCTTGGTGAACTTGACACGTTGGGTCGGAGTCGAACCACTCGGATCTGGAGCAGGCTGTGGCTCCACAGGATCTTCACGAGTTGGTGTTGTGCCTTCTCCCGTTTGTCCACCTTCATGAATAGCCTCCTCAGATTCCTCTTCCACATAGTCGTGAAATTTAAGGTCCAATTTTCATATATCAACCTTGTTAAAGTGTTGGACAGGACGTTCAAGATCATTTGTTTGAGGAATACCAATTGTATTACAAATTACATGAATGATGTGGGGAAAGGGCAAATATATGGCTCTGGACTGGCGGATGACACTTGCTCTTTGGTGAAGGATTAAGGTAGGCAGACAAAGTTTGACTCCAGTGGCAACGTAGTACATAATCATGGTCATGAACCTGGTAAGATCAGCACGATTGGGTCCACGAGGATAAGCATTTGAGCAGAATATCCCATGCAAGATACAGTATCGAGGGTGCATATATTTTTCTTTTAAGGCATTCTCTTGATACCATGGGATATCTCGACCCTGACACAGGAATTTTGTAATTGTAGACCGAGTAATAGGATTTTCAAGATCAAGGTCAGACAATCCAACTAGAGACAATATGTCACGCCCTAAACTCGAAAAACAGGCACACAAAATTCCTGATCGCCGAATCCAGCGCCGACAGCTTTCGTAGTGCCCCATTCTCGGATCCCGGCACTCTCATGCCAGATTCCGATCCTGGGATCCTACAAGGAGGATTTTCAGTATGATTTTTTTTTGTAATGGAGCATAACCACAAGCATAACTAAGTCACAAAACAACATCACCACATATCCACTATATCAAAAACTTTAAGTGCAATGCGGAAAGGGAAATACAAGGTGATCAAAAGGCTCCAAAATAATCTGATGTGCGCTCCTGCCTCAGCGCTACTGCGATCCAATGCCACCTGCAAGCAACGGTCGTGCATAAGCTTACAAAAGCTTAGAGGGTGGTGTAAGTGTATGCGCATGGCAAGCGCCAAGTGTATAATATCAGAGTAATGTGTAAATATGCGGTAAGTCTATGAATGCTATTAGCTGTACCAAAGCTATGTGTTGTAAGGCATGAATGCTATCGGCCATACCAAGGCCATGTGATGCAAGGCCTATATAGCCAAATGTCATATGCAAAATGCAAAGCAAGCATGCCAGTCCTCATCAAGTATACATATCAGTACAGTTCCTCTCTGGGATATCACCGAGGTCTAGTACACTCCACATTGACTGCTGCCTCCCTAGCTGCACAACCCAGCAAGCGGAATAGAACTCACTATCCGCCTGACCAGTAGTCTGTCAATACCTACCCGGCTTGTCGATAGCGGACTCATTTACGAGCTGGTTAAATTCAGCCTAGCTTATAGCCCCCTCACTCGGGTGGATAAGGCCACACCCCCTTCCAACCGACCATGAAACAGTGGGAGACGCGGCCTACTAGTATTCGGCACTTGGGCGCTCGTGTATCCACTTGGTCTAGACGTTGGAGTAACTCCTGGTACCGAAAAGGTTCTAGGACTTTCACCCAAGGACATCCTAAGTGCTTACAGTGCTAGAACCAAGTATTTTCGGTATCCAATACGGCCATCCACGATGTGCCTATGGAGTTACGGCCCTAATGTCGCTAGGGCTTACAATGATCAAGTCACACATATGCGAGATGCATGAGTCACACCGTATAGTCATGCAGCAATCCCGCGCGTACTCATGTGGGTAACTCCTATCAATGAGTCCCATAAATAATCTGCCCAATGGCATATGCTATGATCAGTCACTACTCATATCAAGCATACATATGATGCGTATGGCATGAGTCATGGAATTATACTAAGCATGTTATAAAGTAATGAACTATCCTTACAATGCAGATGGGCCTAGACGGCCTATACTCAACAAGTATGGGCCTATCAATGGGCCCTAAGGAGAGTTACAATGCGGACATTTAACCAACATTGTACTTACAATGTGGGCGTCAAACCATCATTGCTCCCAAGGCATATCCCGCCTTAAACATCAACACATAAACCACGGTGGAATCATATTACAATGGGCCTTATGTACATCCCATTGGGCCTCGACCCATGGGCCTCTAATACATCAAATGGGCCTCATAACATGGGTCTCATATATATCAAGGTGGGCCTCAGCGGATGGGCCATAACTACATCAAGATGGGCCTAATCATATGGGCCTCATGTATATATACCAAAGTGGGGTCCACTTGAACTATAGATCTGTCTTATTTTTAGTCTCAAGCCTGTAAGACAAGCTTGCCAAATGGTTGGGATGGTTTGGATGCAACACATACACATGGTGGGTCCCATGAAGGCCCACCATCATGTATATATTATATAATATAATATATAATCTATATATAATATATATAATATATACAATATAATATAATACACACACACACACATTAGGTGCAGCCCCACACGTGGGGTGGTCCCACCGTCCAGTGCTGTGGACGGTGTGGATAGAACACATACACCATGGTGGGTTCCACCGTCCCATGTTGTGGACGGTGTGAATAAAATGCATACATCATTATGGGTCCCACATGGGGCCCACCATAACGTTTGTTTTCCATCCAATCAGTTGGTAAGGTCACACAGACCAGGATGAATAAGAAAAACAAATTTCATAATATCCAGAGCCTCTGTGACAACCCAAAAGGGTTTCAAGGGTAGACATTCAATCCAACTGATTCCTATGACGTGGGCCACCTGAGCTTCCAATATGGCTGATTTTTGGAGGGGGCCCACTGCAAGAAGGGGCCCACCAAATGCACGATATTGATGTCCCAAAACACCTCACGGTGGGGCCCATGGCTGGGACGTAGGTCCCTGCCTGTCCGTCCACCAAAACGCAGCAGCGTTCTGCTGCTGCTTATATTTTTTGAAAATGTGTCTTCTCACGGTTTTTCGCATGTGGGGCCCACATTGGTAAAATCCAACCCAACTGTTGGTATCTATGGCCCAACATAGACCCATTAAGCCCATTATCCGATATATTTTGGTATATAGAAATGTCAAGGGGTATTTCAACGGTAAAAACGTTGTTTGCTATGTTATGGCCCACCAGAAAATTGGATCAGCTTCATTTTTCAGCTCAACGCCTAAAATGATTTGGGAAATGAGATGGACGGCGTGGATGAGATCCATATGTTAAGGTGGGGCCTGTATGAGTGGCCCACCCAATAAGCTTTAAAATAAGCTAATATTTTTGTTTTCTCAGTTCACGTCTAGCGTCCCTGGACACTGGACGGTTTGGGCATAAGACATACATTTGAGGTGGGCCCCACCTATAGACGTGGGCCACCAAAAGGTTGGATGGCATGGGTAATACATACATCAAGATGGGGTTCATCCAGGTGGGCCACACGGCCACATCATCACATAAGAAAAAAAATTGAAAAAAGAGAGGGAGAGAGAGAGAGAGAAAGAGGGACACCTGTGATGGAGGGCTCCGCCACTATGAGCCCTCCCTTGCATTCAATCATACATCAAGTGGGTCCCAATACATGTGGGCCCATTAAATCAAAATTCAACAGTGGAGATTCCTTCTCCACTAAAATGGACGGTCCAGATGACCTCTATCCATGCAAAGAAACTAAACATCATGATGGGGTCTATGGAGAATGGCCCCATCATGGAATGACCATGAGAATCAAGGTGGGCCATCGGCCACCCCTAGGGTCCAAAATGAGATCCATACCGTCAATCAGTAGGCCTCACTTGGCCCTTTGATAAAACATGAAAATCTAGCCTATAAAGCACCCACCGTTCGATCTTCTTGGTCTGATGGAACGCCGAGCTCCTTGTGCCTCTCTTTGATGGAAGATGATGAGAAATGAAGGGCTGGGATGGTGGATCTTGGGATGGGAATGGGCCACACACAACACACTCTTTTCTCTCACTTAGGAAATGCTTGGACGTCCACCACATTTGGCTTGAGATTTGAGAAATGAGAGAGAGAGAGAGAGGGTTGTAAGGAGAGAGAGTGATGGGTGATGGATGTGAGGTGAGTGATGGGTGAGGTGATAGTGTACTTGACATGTATGGGTGTGTAAGAGAGAGGGTGAGAAAGAGTTGACTTGGTGGTTGCTTGACTTGGGGAGAAAGAAAGCATTGATTGATTGATTGATTTGAGTATTTAATTGATGGGACATGTTGTAGAGATTCTCTTGGGATTGCAAATGCGTAGTGTTTCTTCCAAATAAATGCGGGCCCACATCTTTTAACTTTGGTATCGGATCGGTATGCAAGATGCGGCGTTAGAACCGCGGTGACGGTGCGGTTGCAATGGTACAAGTCTCAGATTAAGCCGACTCAAATCTATGGGATACGACTTAGGGTCGTGCTCAAACATTGATTATAGGTCGCGGATTGTCGGACTTTGACGGGAAGGATCGCGGGAGTCGACGGAATAGTATGGACTAGGATACGAGCCTTACAAAGTTAAATCAAGAATGCTAGTGATGGATTCTATAGTAATCTCAACACTATCATCTCCAACTAGGATAGTAAAGGATGGTGGTTCTAGTGTTGGAGAATGACAATATGCAAAGAAGCGATAGGTCTGCTCAATATGACATACTCCCCCGAAATCAAGAAGAGGTAGCCAGTCGATTACCTCTAATAGAGCTTCTATATTGTAGGATTTTATATATTCCTTGTCAACCCTACGCTCATACACCAAGCGCCTCCCTGAGTATTTTTTAAGTATGTGAGGAGGAGGACCCACAACAGTATGTGGCGGTGTTGGTGCTTCAGCCGGAGCTTCTCCACGAGATGATTGCCGAGTAGAGGAGCTCCATGGGCGTGTAGGGGATCATTGAACCTGAGCCCTTCCTCTTTCTCTTGAAGCCACGGATTTCATTCTAATAGGCCGAGATGACTCTTCGATGGCAGGAGACTTTCCTTTCTCCTTACTCATTAAAACAACTCAGAAGGAAATGTCAAAGGAAAGAAGAATTTGAGGATCTTAAGAACTAACTTGAGATTTTCAATTAGAAAGACCCTAACACAACGAAGTATACTTTGAGGAGTCAAGAGTATGTGTTAGAGATTACCTGATTTAAGACACCTTAAATGGCCTAAGGTAGACAAATGATGAAAGCCACGGAAGAAAATCCTAGAAAAATTGAGCAGGGAAGTCAAAAAATTAATTTTTCCCGCTCGTTAGCTATTTATCGGGCGATGATCTTTGATATCATCGAACATTATTTCGAGGATATCGATAGACCCCATTCGATGTTATCGAGTATGTCTTCAATGACACTCCCGATCATGTGACTTTTCCCATTCCAAAGGGGCGTTGATGATATCGATGCTTGGTCGATTTAATCGATAGTCCACATAATTTATTGACCGACATATCAAGGGTGAATATTTTTCAATTTTCAGAATTTTGACAAACTTCCATGTATAGTAACCTATGTATCAAATAGTATACACAGCAAAAATTAGTACAAGTATTGTACAATCCAAAATTATAAACATGAAGATGTTTATATACAAAAAGATTAAGGTGAGAGTCCTCAGTTATATTATTAAGACCTCAACAAAATTGCATCTTTTCAGCAACTATCCAGATCAAGATGTATGACCTGGATATGTTTTTTCATGCTCAAATTCAAAGCATATGGATCAGCCTTACCTTTGCTTTTAATGACATATCAGTGATTATTTGTGCGATAACCCTTCATTGCTGGTTTACCTGATAGGTCTAGGATTTCATATTCCTGTTTGTTGAATGTAACCACATGCTCATTGTTGCATATTTTAGAAATGCTCAGAAGATTATGCGTCAATCCTTTTATGTAAAAGGCATTCTCATTTTGGAGCGAATTTATTCCTTTGATCATTCCTTGTCCAATTACTTCAGCGGTGCTTCCATCTCCATAGGTGACTATCCCATCATTAATATCTAAATAATTTGAAAGAAGGGATTTGTCACATGTGACATGTCTTGAGCATCCGCTATCCAGGTACCACTTAGCATCATTGCCTGTTATATGATTTGATTGAGTAACAAGGCAATTTTTCTTTTCTTTCACTACCCATTTTGTGACAGGATTTTTAATTGTGGTAGTTTTAGTTTCTTTAATCAAGTTGGGCAACTGAATCGTGTTTCCTTGTCTCACACATTTATTTGTTTTCTTATTTAATTCTGCCACTTGATTCAATAATTCCTTCATTCTGTTAGTCATTCTGGGTGGTGATGGATGTGTATTTCTCATATCCATATTCCTAGATGGACTCCTGACATTTTGTATTGTTTTTCTGTTTAGTTTATATTTACTAGTGTGATTTTGACCAAAATTGTGTTGAGACCTCCTAGGTGACATGCATTCAAACTTATAATGACCAGAATCACCACTTGAATGACAAACTGGAGTAGTTCTTGTTTTACTTCCTGAAGCAGCAGATTTTTCAGCTATTGGTGCTACATTTCCAGATTTTGTTTTAGACTTATCATACCCTAAGCCACTTTTGTCTTTTCTGGGTCTACCCATCACTAGGAGTTTTTCTAATTTTTCACCACTCTGGGAAAACTTATAATTTATCTTAGCAGATTTTTTACATTTTTCTAAATCAAATAGGAGTGTGTGATTTTCATTTTGAAGGAGCATGTTCTTATCTTTTAATAGCTCAATCTGTTTATTTAGTTTTTCAGACTCAGATTTAGGGAAGATATTGATTCCTTCTAGTCTATCATTATCTGAGTGGTACTGCTGTAAATCATTAATTAGATGTGTATTGATTTCCAATGTTTTATCCAGATCTTTTTACAGCAATTCATTTTTATTTTCAGTTATTCCAAGTCTTTTAAGGATATTGATACTATGAATGTAGAGTTAATTGTAAGCATCTTTTAGTTTATCCTGTTCTTCTTCTTCTTCTTTCTCAGTTTCCTCATTATCTGATGGAAATGATTCAGTGGCCAGCGGTTCTTCAATGTTCTCGATTTTGATGAGAATGGTTGAGGCAGTGGAGACCATAAGATTTTTCAGAGATTTCTGGCCTCCATCGCTCTCTGAGTCGCTACATTCTGAGTTAGACTCTTCCGTGTCATCCCATGTGGATGCCATCGCTTTTCCTTTGGTTTTCCTATTTGGGCATTTGGTGGACAGGTGTCTAAACTTTTAACGGGTATAACATTGTGGTTCCTTGGACTTTTTACTAGATTTACCTGTGAATTGTTTGTTGTCCACCTGTCTTCCTTTAAATGGATGGCCACGATTTTTCTGAAAGAACTTTCTGAACCGTTGTGTCAACAAGGCCACTTCCTCATCTTCATTTTCTCTTTCACTTTCAATATCCTCATTTGTTGTATTCTTTGAAGTTTTGAGAATGGTAGTTTTGGATTTAGGGATTGTTTTGAAGTGTAGTTCAAATGTTTGTAGGGAACCTACTAGTTCTTCTACCTTCATCTCATCTATGTTTCTACACTCTTCAATGGTTATTACTTTAGGATTAAACCGTTTCGGTAATGATCTTAATATTTTCCTACAGATTTTTGGGACCGAAACTTTTTCACCTAATCCACCCATGGAGTTGGAAATGATGTTTAGTTTTGTGGGAAACTCCATGAAGGTCTCATGCTCTTCCATTCTGAGACTTTCAAACTGTGATTTTAGGAGTTGCAGTTTGGATCTCTTCATAGTGTTTGTTCCTTCATGGGTTGTTTCTAATAAGTCCCATGCTTCTTTGGTCGTCCCAGACATACTGATTTGATTGAAAACTTCTTGGGATAGCACAGTAGATAGCATTCATAGCTTTAGCTTCAGATGTTTGTTTTTCTTTATCGAATGCTGTCCATATTTCTTTAAATTTTAGTTTGGCAATATTTGTGCCATTTTCAAGTACTATTTGATCAGTTGGTGGTACATATCCTATTTCCACAATGTTCCAAACATCATGATCTAGAGATCTCAGAAAGTAATGCATTCTAGCCTTCCAATATGCATAATTTGATCCATCAAATACTGGAGGTCTAGTGACTGATGAGCCCTCTCCTTTGGCCATATTACCAACTTCAGTCAAGAACACTCTCTAGGCGGTGAAGCCCTTAAGAGAGACCCGCTCTGATACCAAATGAAATTGTGGCAATGACTGCTTTAGTTGAAGTAGGAATATGCCAATATGTCCTAGAGGAGGGTGAATAAGACTTTTTAATGTTCTACGACAATTTTAAAATCCCATCATTCTTATCCTAAGAAAATATGCATGCATTAGGATTTCTTCAAAGTAACTCTAAAGGCTTCCAAGCCTAATAGAGGATCCAATCATAAAACTATTTGAGAGATAACAAGTTGTAAATCAGTTTATGATGGATGTGACTGTGTGTGTGAGGTGTGATTTCAGATAATCAGGTCTAAAAGCATTTAAGGAAATCACATAAACAATAGAAGACAATAGTAATCTCAAACATAGTCACTTTTATAGTGGTTTGACTACTTATTACTCCACTTTCGGTGGACGCACTCAACCCATGAGTATACTAGATCTCACAAAAGGAGGTTTCACAACAGGTTCACCTTAAACCAGAGGTTTTAAATCAGGTTCACCTCTAACAAGTACAACCTACACCTAGGTTGACACAACGTGTCTACATGACACAGTTTCTGCTCCCATGAGCAAGGGTCAACACACAACACCCGACTTTTAGGCCACACAGGCCAAGGATCCACTTAAGGAACCTAACGGAGGTTTCACAACAGGTTCACTTCAAATCAGAGGGTTTAAATCAAGTTCACCTCTAACCAGTTTATGCTCTCCATACAGCAAGAGTCAACACAAAGCACCCCCACGTACACTCCCGTCGGAGGCCTCCTATGAGGACTTGCAAGGGGTGAGAAACACCTTAGACCCAATCCTACAGAAGGAATGATCTCAAGGGTCTTCTAAACTTTAATGACTTACAGATAAGTAGATGAGTCTCATTCAGCACGTTGATGAAGATCTCCTCCTTTGATGACGAAGAATCTTTAGCTTCCTTGAACCGCAACTCAGAAGATGTACCAATACATGGTGACAGGTTGGGTCAAGGTTATGATGAAATCCTACTCTATTAAATGTTTTCCTATAAGGGAGATAGAGCGATTCCAATCATCTACGCATTCAAGGCATCCCAGCTTAATGATTTGCCATTAAGGTGGTAGCTGCAAGATCCTTAAATGTCAATGATGAGGGTGAATTGGAGGATGAACTCCCATGAGAGAAAAGGCTTAGGGTATATGATCTAGGGTTAAACATACAAAAGCGCTCTCTATCTGCTCTACTAATAACCAAGGGCAAACTCTCATTAAATAGGCAAAAAGTTCCAATGGATATAAAACGGTCATATTTTTGACAGAGTTCGATATCATCGAGCAGGGTCGATATCATTAAGCGTATACTCTCAATGGCATCGACAGGCCACTCGATGACATGAACTCAATTGTTAAACACTTTTGAAACTTTTTGCCAACTGGTCGAGAAAATTAAATGAGTGTTGATGTCATCGGATTTCGAACTCTGATTTCATCGTCATGAGGTTCGATTCCTCGACATGTGAAAATGTGAGAGCACTTGCCTTTGAAAATATTTCAGGTATATGATATGATCGAGCATCACTCAATATCGGAATTTGAATATTGATGATATAAAGGACAGTATCGATTCATCGATAATTCCAAGGAATTTTCCTATAAGCTTATTGGACATTTGTTGTCCACTTTCGATGACATCGACCATACCTCGATATAATCAAGATTCGAATATCGATTTTATCGAGTGACCCTCATTCCGAGAAAAAAAATATCCTAAAAAGCTTGCTGGATGAATGTGTCCTAATCCGATATCATCGAAGGGTTTCCGATATCATCGAGATTTGAATTTCGATGATATCGAAGAGCTCTTCGATATATCGAGGATTATATGATTTTACCTTAGCAGTTCTTTAGACACAATAGGCCAGATGTCGATGTTATTGAGTCGGCTCGATGGACTCGAGATTCAAACATTGATGATATCGATGAGTCCATCGATCCATCGATAATTCAATCCAGATATCTTTGTGGTTGTTGGACATTTTTGGTCCTCATTTCAATAATATCGAGTGAGCTTCGAGGACATCGACAACAGTGTTCAATTTTATCAAACCACTTGTCGATAAATCGATAAAGATAGAAAACTTAAAGATTTTCCTGAAGTTTAAAAAAAGTTTTCAAACCAAAAACCCTAAGGTGTTTTGTTCAATTAAGGGTTTTAATTACCTTATGTTTTGGGACATGTGATGTGAGGCTAAGATTTACCTATGACGAGTTCAGGCACACATCTTGTTGAGGCAGACGCTTTGTTCAATCTTCCCATGGGGCTCCTTTGTCTATCTGACTTAACGCTCACGCTAATTGACAAACTAGGGCACTTTCAAACTTCACCCATGGGAAAAGGAAATTTTGTTGCACGAATCCGTATATTGGTGCCCCCTATTGAACAAGTTCGACCGTTGATTTGACATGGGTCCTCCACAGTCGATCGATCTATCTAATCTCACAAAAATTACATCCTGGCATAAATCTACTGTCAGGGAACTTACACTGTGGTGTAAGTGAGTAATGGACCTCTCTATGAGCCCCGTTTGTCCAAAACAGGCACCCTTTGGTTATAACCTAAGTATACCAGGGCCTTGGGGCCATTTGCATCAGTTCTGGGCCTATATAAAGCCCTTAAACCACCCTATTTCTATTCCATACGAATTTCTCTAACCCTAGGAGAGAGGAGAGAAAAGAAGAGAAAAGACTGAGGAGAGAAGAGATAGTTTGGGAGATCGTTGCTGTGATTCTTTCCCGCTACTCCATGTACTAAATCACCTCTCCTTTTCGCTACACAATCCATGTCATCTACGATTTGGGTAAGAAAACCTAACCCTAATCTTGATTTAGAAATCCAGATAGCATAATCGACGAACTAGCTAACCTATTTCATTGTTTAAGTGCCCGACGTTTCGTTTTCGGGAACGTAGAATTCAAATCGCATTCGAATTGAATATTCTAACGAAAGGTCCGGACTATAAACATTTAGGTTATAGTTTTCAATGCTTTCAATGTCAGCTAATGATTTATGTCTGACTTGATTGCTGCCATATTATCGTAGATACGACATTTTCAATATATCATACATGTGTGACTATGTTGAATACAAGATGCATCCCATGTGTTTGTTGAAATGTTTGAATGAACATGCAATTGTGATTTGTGCTTTCCATGACTGTTAAGCTAGGATTCATGTTTGTTGAATGCATGATGATCTTCTTGTGTAAGGAATTTGCTATAATATATGTCATAACTAATCTAGTTTATGTATTTGGTGAAGTGTAACTTAGGTGTTTTATAAAATATCTGAATGAGAAAATGTTGATGAAGTGTATTTATTAAGTGTATTAATATAGGATTCTCAACCACTTTATGCATATGTCTAGTTTTCTTCATGTAATTTTAATTTCATCTATGCGATTTATGATAAAAATGCAAGTGTATGGAACATGAGCAATGTGTTGAATGAAATGCTCAAATGAGGAACTTTCTTGGATTATTTGTCAAATGCTGAAATGATTATCACATGTATTTACTTGTTACATCTTAGTAGGATTGGGGCTACGCCGTAGTCCAGGTAATCGGTAACAGTCCCCATTCAGGTGGCTGAATTAGTCTCGCCACCTCGGATATATTCAACGAATCCAGGTCGCACGACGATTATAGACAGTGGTTGGGCCACGAGGGGTGCTTATGCACTCCATGTCGATTAAGTCGGCGTATGCCCGTACCAATCGAACTTATTTAATAAACCGATTGGCCCATTATATATTCATGTATGGACACCATTGCTTGAATCTAAGGTACCCCTTACCGATGTAAAGGCCCATTTTAACCATGGTACCACAATCCGCTAAGACTCATGAGCTGGGCATGGTGGTATGGGACACCATGTTCGAGCTGTCGGCCTACGCCGAGGTGATCAGCCACCCCGTAGTGACCAATGAGCAATACAGACTCGTGAGCCAAGCATGGTGGTATGGGACACCGTGTTCGAGCTGTCGGCCTACGCTGAGGTGATTAGCCACCTCGTAGTGTCCGTGAGTATAAAATTATGAACTTGCCTATCGACTGCTTTCCATTGGGAGTGATGACCCCATAACTTGCCTATTGTATGTGCTTGACTAGGAGTGACGAACCTAGATGGATCCTTCGGTTCAGGTCAATGATATAAAGATAGGTACCCTAGCTTTTCAAATCTACTGTATGACATGACCATGCATAGCACTATATTAGTTAGGATGTGCTTTAAAGGAGTGGAAGTCGCACAGGAGGCAGGGTGGTCATATGCGATATGGTGTCGGCATTGCTTATTGAGGGAGCTTTGATGTGAGGGCATGCATCATTACTTGCACTTCATCCCTGCATTAATAAGAGTAGTTAGGAAGTGATTGATATGCTCCTTTATCATTACTGCTTGATTGAATTGATAACATGTTAACCTTTGCCTTATAGTACCAATGAGTTGATCACTCACTCCCACTCTGGGATGGTGTTTTAAAACACCAACCAGACATTGGTTTAGATGCAGGTGATGATGAGGTCTATGAGGTAGAGCAGGATTTCATGGATGAGGAGGAGGAGTTCTCCTACTGTCAGCTTTCAGGCGGGTCTGCGTAGACCTAGAGCTGATTCGTTGGGATATCGGGATACTTGTCTAGGTGGACATCTTACATTTTCCCATTTTGTCTATTTTGAAACAAATCTTGTATATATTAAACCCTGTTACACCATCATACTCTAGAAGTTACAAATTGCTTACTTATTTTAATACATAACCTTTAGACTTCTGTATGCTTATCTCTGGAGTATGATATGTTGCTTTAGTATAATCCCACTTATGTTTAATGCATTAATATGGATGACATATAAACATCATTATCTATGTTGCATAAGTGATGTGCTGGATCTCGGGAGTGGAGCTTTGCTCAACCCTCAAAATCTAGCGCGTTACACCTATGTTCTGGATTCATCTAGGTTCATCACTCCTAGTTAAACACATACAATAGGCAAGTAGGTTCGTCACTCCTAGTCAAACACATACGATAGGCAAGTTATAAGAAGTTGTGCTCGCGGTCACTACGGGGAGGCTTGTCACCCCAACGTAGGCAGACAGCATGAACACGGTGTCCCATACCACCATGCCCGGTTCACGAGTCTTAATTGCTCACTGGTCACTACAGGGAGGCTTGTCACCCCAGCGTAGGCCGACAGCTCGGATACGGTGTCCCATACCACCATGCCCGGATCATGAGTCTTAGCGGATCGTGATACCATGGTTAAAATGAGCCTTTACATCGGTAGGGGGTACCTTAGATTCAAGCAATGGTGTCCATACATGGTCAACATACAATGAACCAATCGGTTTATTAGATAAGTTAGATTGGTATGGGCACACGCCGACTTAATCGACATGGAGTGCATAAGCACCCCTTGTGGCCTAACCACCATTGATAATTGTCTTGCGACTCGGATTCGTTGAATATATCCGAGGTGGCGAGACTAATTCAGCCACATGAATGGGGACTGTTACCGATTGCCTGGACTACAGCGTAGCCCCAATCCTACTCAAATGTGGCTTACAACCACGTGTAATAATTATCCCAGCATTTAACAAACAATCCATGTGGATGTCTCATGTGGGAATTTTGTCAAACACATAGACCATGCTAATACAACATGCATTTATCAGTTGATTTCGTAGAGGAAATTATACATATGTATAAGACAATCAAAATCTTATCTTAATACTCGTAGTAAATACAAATCATCAACAATTTTCTCATGTAGACAATTTATCAAACACATAGACTACGTTAGTTACAACATATATTTTATTAATTCTTTATACAGAGAGATTTATATGCATATGACAATGATGAATCCTAGATTAGAAATCATGGCAAGCACTAATCACTTTCTATTGCTCATTTAAACATTTCAACAAACACATGGGGTGCATCATTTATTTATCACAGTTCATAAGTTTATACAAAAAACAATGTATTTAAGACAATATGACAACAATCAAGACAGACATAAATCATTAGACGTCATGAAAGCATTGATAAACCGTGACCCAAGCGTTTATATTCTGTGTCTTTCATTAGTATGCTCGACTCGGACTTGGTCCAAATTCTACGTTTTCAAAAATGGAACGCCGTGCATCTAAATGATGAAACTGGTTAGCTAGGTTAACGAAAGCTATCCGGGAGTTGTACATCGATATTAGGGTTGGTATTTCTTACCCGAATTCATAGCCGGAAGAGGTTTGGTAGCGTAAGGAGGCGGTGATTTGGCATATGGATTCGTGGAAGAAGGTTTCTGCAACAATCTCCCAATGTTTCTCTTCTGTCTTTCCTCTTTCCTCCTGTCTCTTTTCTCTTATCTCTCCCCTAGGGTTTGTAAAAATTCGTATATGAGAGTGAGAGAGTGAAATGAGGGCTATTTATAGCCCCAAATGTGATGTAAATGGCCCTAGGGCCACTTTATACATTGTTTATACCCGGTGAGCGATCGTTTCTGACAAACAGAGCTCATAGGGAGGCCCACGACTCATCTACATCATATGGTACACTCCCTGATAGTGGATCCATGCCAGGACATGATTTCGGTGTAATCGGATAAGCCGATCGACCGTGGAGAGCTCGTGTCAGATCAACGGTCATACGTGTCCAATTGGGGCCACGGTTATACGGATGTGTGCAGGGAAATTTCCTTTCTCCATGTGTGAAGTCTGGTCACAAACCAACTTTCAGAAATCCTCAACTTCGTGTAAGAGCGAATGGCCCAATTCACTTAAGTTTCAATTAATTTTCTAAGGATATTCGTGTTTCCCATGCACTTCACTCATGGCTAAAGTTGGACATTTCTGGACACTATATGGGCTTGATTCCCACGATGGTTGTCAAGCCCAGCAGGACGGACATCTTCATATAATTTCACGGTCATCGGACCCTCGACATGCAGTCTAGGTCCGTTACTGAGTTTCAATGTACTCCTTAGAGCAACAGGCCCTTGGGATTTCTCTTAGGTCCTAAGATGACATTGAGTCAATGGTACTCATGGTTTTAGGCCTTCCCATTTGTATAAATGGTGGCTCAAGTTTAATCCACTGATTATTTAGTACTTAATTAAATCCCGTCTAAATTATAAGACAGGATGCGGTCCTTGGGTTGTTCTGCCTGAGGTTGTACTCGGGTCTTTGTACGGATTTTTTTGGGATGTTACAATAGCCTTTAAAATGTCCAGCAAGCTCTTATGTGTATAACGTCGAGGAATCGAACCGTTATTCGATGACATCGAAGTTCAAATATCGATGGCATTGAATCAGGTTCGATAACATCTATCTTCAATCAAAAAGTTCCTGGAATAATTTTCAATTGAGTTCATATCATCGAAATGAGATCCAATGGCATTGAAAGTATACATTTAATGATATCGAATCAGGTTCGATGACATCGAACTCAGTCAGACTCTGACAGTTTTATTTCCGTTTGAACTTTTTGCCTTTATAAGGAGAGCTTGGTCTTCGTTGCTGTATTGAGAAAAAGAGAGAGCTTTGAGAGAGTAATTGCATACCACATACCCTAAGCCCTTTTTCTCATGGGAGTTCATCCTTCAATCCACCCTAATCATTGATATTCAATAGAGTGGATTGGTGAATGAACTTCCTCATTCAAGGATCATTCAACTACCATATTAATGGTAAATCATTGAACTGGGGTCCCTTGAATGCTTAAGAACTTAGAATTACTCCGTCCCTTAAATGAGTGATATTTATTAGAGTAGATTCCAACATAACCTTGACCTAACCCGTAGCCTTACATTGGTGCATCATCAGTGTTACAGATCAAGGAAGCTGAAGAATCTCTGTCATCAAGGGAGATCGTCTTCATCAATGCACAAAACGGAGCTCATCTACTTGTCTGTAAGTCATTGGAGTCCAAAGACCCTGTTAATCATTCCTTGTGTAGGTTTAGGTCACAGGTGCATCTCACCCCTTAAAAGTCCTCATAAGAGTCCTCCGACGGGAGAGTACATTTAGGTTCTTAGTGTAGGACCTTTGCTTTTGTGTAGGGCATAAACTTAGGTTCTTAGTATAGGTCCTTGGCCTATGTAGCCTAAACCAGGTTCCTTGTGTGGTGGATCCTTGTCTTGCGTGGCCTAAATCAAGTTCCTTGTGTGGATCCTTGGCCTGTGTGGCCTAAATTAGGTTCCTTGTGTGGATCCTTGGCCTGTGTGGCTTAAAACCTAGGTTCCTTATGTTGATCCTTGGCCTGTGTGGCTTAAAACCAAGGTCCCTTGTGTCGATCTTTAACCTGTGTGGCCTAAAACCTAGGTGCTTTGTGTAGGACCTTTCCTCTTATGTAGGGCATAAACGTTTGCCTTGTGTAGGCATGTTTAGGTACCTTGTGTAGGTCATAGAGTCAACCTTGTGTAGGTTATAAAGGTTTGAGGTGAACTTGATTTGTGACCTTCGTTAGTAATATCCGCTACACTAAAGGGTTGAGTGCGTCTACCGGGAGTGGAGTAGGTACATAACCAAACCACTATAAATGACTGTGTTTGGGATTGCTATTCGCATATTCTCTTATTGTGTTTACTTTGAATGTTCACATAAAGCATGATAACATGAATATCTTGAACTGATAAGAATCACATCCCACACACTTCCACAGTCCATCCATCATAGACTAATTGTTACACTTCCACATAGTCCATCCATCATAGACTAATCATTACACTTTCACATAGTCCATCCATCATAGACTAATTGTTCTATCTTATTTAAATATTAAGTAGTGTTATGATTGGATCCCCTACTTGGCTTGAAAGCCATTAGAGTTAAAATAAGTAGATCTTGAATATTGCACATTAGATCAAGATTAGGTTAATAGGATTTTAAATTGTCATAAAAGTTTATAAAGTCCTATTCACCCCCCTCTAGGACACTTTGACCTATTCTTACTTCTACTATAGCTATCCTTATCGCAATTTCATAAATAACATATTTCAAACAATTTAACATTTTATATAAATTTAAAATATAAGACATATATAACTATACAAATAATATACAAATAATATATATTAATCTTTATTATTATTTTTTTTTACTAATATTCATATAATTTATATATATTAACGATCTGTGATAATATAAATTATATATAACAAATTACATTATTCATTATTATTAATATAATTATATAAACATAAAACAATATAATCACATATAATCAGAATTTGCTATTAGATTCCATGTGATCAGCACTTGAGACCCTAAATAGTTAATTAAACTAGATTAGGAAAAAGATCTAACCGTTAAATCTCTGGAGATCGTCGGGTAACGCCATTTAGATGCACAAGTCCAATACTATGGCCCATCTAGGCTTTGAATCTGCCTCATCATTGGCCATATGTCTTAATAGGACCCACAGAATATGATGAACGGACCGGATCTGCAAAAATCACCACTGTGGGCCCCACGTTTAGGATCGCGAGTGCATTAGGGGGTGTGCACTCGTTGTGCACGGGTCCGGGGAGCCCGGTCAAATCGGGTTAACCCGAAAATTTCTTAAAAAGAGAGGATCTCCCCTCTCTCTCTTTTGTTTTCTGCTCGCACGAACAGATCATGTCCGACCATCCGGATCAGAGGCCCACCATCTGGTTCTACCCTCCTGATCTAAGTCGTCCATCGCGACGAGACGCCAAAACTGATCAGGGTCACATCCTTTTTGAAAAACCATACACGTGTGCGTTCACACAATAATAGACGCAAACGGTTCAATGTACAAGCAAGTTTGTACTTTCAGCCTCTCTGAAACTGATCCATTGTGATCGAGGTGGGCCACCTTGAGATGACTCAAGCTGTCCATCATGATTGGATGAAAAAAACCATCAAAACCACTTAACCCACGCTCACCCATGCATGCACATGTGCGCACAATGGTTGAAATGATCGGTGGCATGCATTGCCTTTCAAAGCAAGGAAACTCGTTGCTCCCATTACTAGCTTGGTGATCCATGAGCATCGACATCTTCCAACCTCAGGCGTCCATCTGGGCGTATCTTTGTGCTTCTTTGGGAGCCAAAAAAGGGCAGATAATCGTCCGCTTGGCGAGACGGCGCGGGAAGCTTTTCCTTTTCGAGAAATTCACGTTAGCTCGATCCTAACCTCACACCTGAGCCCTGCAACGCAATCCTAACCACTCGAGCTAGGGCAACCTCGCTTAGGGCAACCAACCTCTCGAAAGCAGCGCCCTTCACATGTTATGAAGTTACGACTGAAATTATCATGAGATATTAGGATCCACAAGTGTTGATAGGATAAGTGGACCCCACACTGATCAATGGTCCCATCCGACCCATTTAAAAGGTCCAGATTAACCCGTTAGGCCCTAAATGGAAACTGGCCATTAACGGCCACTCCATCTTCCCCGAATAGTCACAAAACCCATCACAATGGGGTGGGCCCTATTGACACATCTGGTGCACTCATTTGGTAGGAATGATGAGAGACCATCCCACGTGGTGGATTAACACCATGCAGGTGGGATCAATGTGTGGGACCCATCAAAACGTCATGAAACAGTGACCGTTACGGCAACCCTAACCATTCTTAAGGCTGCATTCTTCTCAGTATTCTCGCCAAGAAATCAAGGAAATAAGAGGGAGAGTGGGAGAGAAAATAAGAGAGAAAGGGGAGAGGCAATTCGAGCGTTAAACTTGGTGTCGCACCTCACCGAGTCGGGCAGGCCAGCTCGTTCTATTCGAGTGGGGCAAAGCTCAGAGGCCCTGGCTTTGGGAAAACTTAGGAAGGGAGGTGAGACAGAGAGAAAGAGAGAGTGAGTGCGAGCATGGGGCGCACTGCACTCACTGTCGAGCCGACTGGACTTAACCCGCGGGGTTCAAGTCGAGTTAAGTTGGGTTCAGTGAACACTGCTAAACTGAGAGTAGAAGAAGAAGAAGAGCGAGAAAGAGTAGGGAGAAAAGAATAGGAGAAATGAAAGGGTGCGTGTGTTGGGTTGCCACACTAAGCTGCTGCATCAGGTGACCAGTCGAGTTTCTGTCTGAGTTGGGGCCATGGTCTGTTCGATTCAGATGGGTCTAGGTTGGGTCCATGCTTTGTAAAAGGCAAGAAGAAAGAGAGAAAGTGGGGGAAGTGAGGGGCTTGTTGGCGGGCTGCTGAGTTGTTGGGTTAACTCGACCAGCTCCTGAATTCACTTAGGGATGTGTGGGTGGTGCTTCCTTGAGTTCTAGTAGCATGACTCCTTGCCCCTACGCTCGTCAGGGTGCTGCACTCATTATAGCCATCCTCCAATCCAAAGGCAGTGTGGTGCGGTGTTACCTGACGTTGTATCCACTCAATCAGTCAAGTGAGTTATCGCAGTGCCACTGGTTTTTACCGAGTTGGCTAAAGGAGCCCTCTTGATTGAGTTAGGGCTGGCTGACTTAAGATCCCCTCATTCCATTGAAGGTAAGCTTCGATTTGGAAGAAATGTTCCAGCGTTTGATTCGGTTAAAAGCCAATAATTGCTTGGGTCGAATTAGCTCGTTCCCAACAACTGTAGGAAGGGTCCCAGTGGTCTACAATTTCTTGTTGGATAGAAGTATTGAGTTCAACTTGTAAATAACCAAGAACTGCTGAACCAAGCTCTATCTGCTAGTTATGCTCATTTCGCCAAGCAAGGGTCTCAACTGAGTTGTATCGGTTGACTCGACTCAAGTCTGTATTGACTCAATAAAACCCTTATGTTTTAGGTTAAATGCCACTAAGCTCGACTATAGGATTGCTAAGTTCGGACCGGATCTAGTTAGCTTTACATTCATTCCGGTTTGGTGGAGTTGAATCAGATCTACCACAATAAGATCAAGTACATCAGAGTAGACTCGTAGCAGGCTAAATTTTGCCAAAACATCTCTATATGGTGGTGAGGTGAAGCCTAAAGCGAAATAACCTCTTGGCAGCACTTGGTCATGTAATGGGATTAGGTGATGATTTCTTCCCCTTAAGCTTTTCATCTCTAAATTAGATTAAGGATAGCTTTTAAATTGATTATGAATGGTGCCTTAGAGCTTGATTAATTATATGATTAACTTACTTGGATATATGTTTGAGAATTGATCATGAATATCAAATGCATATACTAGACCTTGATTCATTTAATAGTTCTTGAATTGTATTTACACTGTGTACTTAAGTTGTACTTTATTAGAATGGTATCCTAGTTTGATACTTGATCTCTATGCCATTTGGATATGTTATTATACTGTTTGCAAGACACATGAATCGAAATCTCTCTAGTCTGTGAGGTGAACCTCTATCTTTGAAAGAGAGTCTGTGCTTAGAGTATAATAAGATTGATTGTGCTAAGAATAGACCCTCAACATGGAGGTTATGTCAGTGGTAAAATTATTCATGGGACTTACCATCTATGGGGTGATTCCACCTATTTTTTTATGGGAAGAACCAATTGACGTTTTTATCACCGTTGCTTATTCGCATTTAAGGCATGCATACCGACTCCTTTTAATCATTGTATTCAGTATCTTTGACATTCATTCCCACTCAACATACGATGGTTGCTTCCCATACATTGAGAGTTGATTGGCCACATGTTGATGGGTTTTATCAACATCCTAAGGGGGTACACTCATGGGTTGGGGATGGTTGAAATGGGATACTATGCCCGAGCCGTTGGCCTACGCTGGGTGACGAGCCCCCCATAGTGACCGTGAGCTTTATTAAACCAACTGATTGTAATCGGACTAAAAATGACTTCACTAATCATGCATACATGGCATATTGATGATGACGAGTGGATATTTCTAGGTTCTGTAGCATGTGCCTCCAAGTTATTGGGGTATTGTTTCACTAGTTGTCAGACCATCGACTATCGATTTATGTACGTGATGTATGATAGGCAGTCGTTATGTGATACGTGATGTACACACATGATGTCCTTCGCTAATGGCCAGCCTTTGCATGGGTGACGAGTCCAACTGCCGACTAGATGAGCATCCCCAGGTCGATGATGCATTCACGCATCCATGCATATAATAAAACTGCATTTTGTTATGTTTTGTTTGTCTGGTTGCTTTCATGTTATACTTGTCTATGGTGACAGTGTATAACTTGAGGGGAATTCACACTGAGTTAGCCACTCATCCATCAAATATATAACCGTACAAGTAATACAAGTGGCTTAGATGATATTCAAGTTTAGACTGATGAGGAGTCATCATGATTGACAAGGTTGCGTGGTTGTATCTACCTCGAGAAGTTGTGTGATCTTGTGGCTTTCATTTATATGCATTTTAATATTTCTCATGTATTAAAGTATGTAATTCTTGTAGTTGTTAATATAGAGATATTGGTTTGTATAAGTCACTATGGGCAGCCTCTTGTATATTCTAAACATAAATACAAATTTTCCTTCATGTTGATTTGTTCATACTACGCTAAACTGCTAACTCTGAATATATATATATATATATATATATATATATATATATATATGGAATTTGGCTCTTTAAAGGTTAACACTCAGGTTTTTAAGAAACGAGTCGTATACTCGAGTCCTGGAAGCACGAGGTGTTGCTAGACCACTCTAGTAGAAGTATGGAATAAGTCAAAGTGTTCTGGAGGGGGGTGAATAGGACTTTATAAAATTTTATGCCAATTTAAAATCCTAGTTCCTCTATCTTGATCTATTATGTAATTAATCAAGATGTATTAAACTTAACTTTATAGGCTTCCAAGCCAAGTAGAGGATCCAAACAATAGACTACTTAGAATGAATAATTTAAGTACTAGATCTATGTAGGATGTATGAGTGTGTGGAGTGTGATTCTGATTAGTTCTAACCATTCATATGCATCATTTTAAGCAATCAAGATAAGCATGATCAAATGAGTACACAGATAGCTATCCCAAATACAATCATATATAGTAGTTCGGCGATGTGCCTACTCCACTCCCGACAGACGCACTCAACCCTTAAGTGTACCAGATTTCACTAACAGAGGTTTTAAATCAGGTTCACCTCATACCGTTACAACCTACACAATGTTGACACTAGGACCTACACAAGGTTCCTAAGAATGCCTACATAAGGTAACTCGTCCTACAGAAGGACTCAAACATGCCTACATAAGCAACCAGTACCTACACAAGGTACTCTAATGTGTCTACACAAGACAACTAATCAAGCCTACACAAGGAAATCAATCATGCCTACACAAGGCACAATAAGTCCTACACAAGGACTCTACACGTATTCTCCCGTCGGAGGCCTTTAAAAGGTCTTGATGATTGTAACACACAACCTGAGGAATCAATCCAACACAAAGAAGGATCCTCAGGCTCTGTGGACTCTTAGACTTTACCTAAAAGTAGGTGAGCCTCGTTTAGCACATGGTGAAGATGATCTCCCTTGATGACAGAGATTTTTCAGCTCCCTCGAACCACAACACTTAAAAATGCTCTAATATAAGTAGCATGGGTTGGGTCGAGGTTTTTAGTGGAATCTACTCTATTAAATATGAATCATTATGTAATGACCCTGAAAATTTTGTGCTAATCTTTCCCTAGTAGTTGTTTTTGGGGTAATTAGTGCTAATCTCGATTGCTTGTGAAATTTGCATCAATCACTTTAAATCTGATCTGCATGACTCAAAACCTGTAGATTAGTTAGCGCTATGTTACTCTGAAATCTGGGATTCATCGCTAAATCCAGTTGTTCTGGGGAATTTTTGGAAGTTTTGGATCAGACCTGGACCACGCGTCGAAAGTCCAATAGCGATGATCTTAAGCTGTTGCGGTCACCATGTTGGACTTGGTCATCACCTCAAAAATCAAGTCCAGATGTTGTTCTGGGTCGATTTGATTGAGTTCGGAGTGAAGAGTGTGAGAACGGTTGGAAGTTTATTAAGCTTTTATGAAATCTGAGTCGTGTTTCTTGCGCAATGATTTTAAGCAATCTGACCGTTGGATTCTGAGCCAATTTCACCCTCTGATCAGGGAAGGTGGCCCAAGCATGTCCTTGTGCTTGTGGACCTGATCGAGATTCAGTGACCGTTGAATTGAGTGTGGTCCACCACGGCTGATCTGAAGAGCCGGTCGGTACAAAAACTCAGCTTGACCTAGATCCATGGTTAGTGAGCTTAAGTCCGACCTTTCGTGGTAATAGGCCCACCGGAAGTGCTTCGTTGGATCGTGAGAGACTGGTTTTGGTTATACCCTAAGTATACCTTGGCCTTGGGGTTATTTTCATCAATATTAGGCCTATTTATAGTCCTTAAACCCTAGCTCTCTTTTCCATACGAATTTCCTAACCCTAGCTAAGTGAGAGAGAGGAAAAGAGGGAGAAAGTGAGAGAAAAGTTGGTGAATCATCTTGGATTCTTTCCTGTTCTTCTTCATCCTTAAACCTTCACTTTGAATCATTATTCCGGCGATTCTCAGTTCATCTTTGGGTAAGTTAACCTAACCCTAATCTGTTTTAGAGCTTAGAATAGTCTTGGTGTTGTTGTATCTCATTTCTATTCTTGCCTTAGGTTATTCTGTCGCCATTGACGAAGACATATCGTCTGAAATCAGTTCGGTGTTCTTTTCTGGCTTAAGGTGCGGACTTTAAGTGTATAGGTTATGGTTTTCAAGGCTTTCAATGCCAGTGAATGATTTATTCTTGTTATGGATGAGATTTCACATGCCAAATGTTATGGTTGCTTTGTGTTCTTGATATGCATGTGTTACATTGAGATTTGTGTATTCTATGTGTATGTATAAAGTACCGTATACGTATTAAATATGCACATGTGTTTGCCATGATTATTTGTCATGTATGTATGCTAGATGTATGTGTGACAACTCCTTGGTAAAAGGAATTGTCCAAATGTGTGTATTTCAACATACATCATGTATGTTGTTTTATGTATTCTAAGTGTTTGTAGAAATGTCTGAATGATCTAAAGTGTAATTTATTACACTATTTGCGGGCGTTGAGAAGTGATTCTCAACACTCCTATTGATGTGTATGATTTCCTTCATGTAAGTTACATTCCTTATTGTTTAAATTCAAGTATTACTTATGCTTACATCTATGTTAAGTTGATATTCTTCAAATGCTTGTATACCACATGATTTGAGTTGTTGCTCCATTACTGTTCTACATTCAATATGAATATCTGTTGTAGTGTAATATGTGTGGGACTATGCATTAGTCCTGGAAATCGGTAATCGGCCTTAAGTTCATGGTTGAGGTTGCTTTCACCACATAGGACGTATTAGACGAACCCGAGTCGTATTAAAGTTATCGGCAGTGGTTTGGCCACGCGGAGTGTTTGCGCACTCTATGTCGCTCAACCCAACGTGCGCTCGTGCTAGTCGAGTTCACCAAGTAACCCGATTGTTCAATGTATGTTTACCATGTATGGACGCTACTGCTTGAATCTAGGGTACTAGACTTACCAGTGAAATCCTATTAACCATGGTACCTTGATCCGCTAAGACTCATGAGCCGGACATGGTGGTATGGGACACCGTGGTCGAGCTGTCGGCCTACGCTGGGGTGACGAGCCTCCCCGTAGTGACCAGTGAGCAACTAAACTCGTGAGCCGATTATGGTGGTATGGGACACTATATTCGCGCTGTCGGCCTACATTGATTGGTGACGAGTCCTTTGTAGTGACCTCGAGCATACCTGGATACCGCATTGAGGTGACGAGCCTTAGTGTAGTAACGAAGGTGTGATAGGCGTGCATTGATTGGTGACGAGCCCTTTGCAATGACCTACAACCATATGATCGTATGAGATATCTAGGATTGACGACCTTAGAATGGATCACTGTTTGGATGGTGATATGAGGAAGGTATCTTAGCTTCCTAATCCTGTTGTATGAAAAGGACTAATAACAACTTGGTAATCATGTTCATGCACCGCATTTGCATGTGCTTTGTAGATGTGGCGCACTTTGAGGTGGTGTCATGCGTAACATAAGATGAAGACGCTGAGGGTGTACGCGTGAGGGCACGCATCATTCTGCATACATCCTTGCATTAACAAGAGTACTTAGGACATGTTTAATTGTTCTGCTTTATCATTACTGCTTGATTAAACTGATAACATGTTAACCTGTGCCTTATTGTTCCACTGAGTTGATCACTCACTGCCACGTTCTAGGGCAGTGTTAAACACCCACCAAACTCTATCTTAGCTGCTGATGTTGCAGATGTCGATGCGACTTCTGAGGCAGAGCGGGAGATGGATGATGATGAGGCTGCTTTCTCTTTTATACAGTTTTTAGACGGGTTCTAGTGAGCCTAGTTCTGATGCGCGGGATGCTGGAATTTCTTTTGGGAATTAAATGATGTAATTTTGATACTTGTAATTTTGATAGTAACACTTGAATTATGACCTGGTATGTATATGTACTTCAGGGATTCGCACTTGTACACATATATTTCTATAAGTCTTCCGCTTGCTTTCTTCACTTATCCCTAAATTATATTTGCTATTTGGCTTAATCTATTCCATGTTTTATGCACTAATATAGACAACATACATCCATCATTAAATATGTTGCATAAGTGATGTTTTGGAACTCGGGAGCTGAGTTATGCTCGACCCCCGAATTTCAGGGCGTTACAAGTTGGTATCAGAGCATGTTTTAGATTAAACCGGACCTGGGTTATGGTCACACACCGCATGCTGTCACCACTTTAGTATATTTGGGAGCGAGTTTATTGTAGCTTGTGTGTTTGTGTTCCGTAGCTTCTATTGGCGAAAGTTTACTGAAAACGTTCACCGAGATCGAGTCTGTGCTCTCTCCTGATCACACACAGCGACCCGAAACCTTTCCTAGACCATCTGTTAATGAGTTTAGATGGTCTATCTTCCCTTTTCAACCCTTAAATCTTCAAGAAATCTCTGTTTGAATCAGATTTCTGCCCAAATGGCCCGATAGGCGTCAAATCATCAAGGGGCTGATCGGGGCATTTTCAGTGGGGCCCAGGGGGGACCCACATCATTCTGAGCATGGGGGACCAGGAGGGTCTCGCCCAAATGGCGAGGCATTGCCGAAAGGTCCAAAGACCGGCGTTGCCATCGCCGGCTCGGCGAGGCCTCATCGATCAGCGGGCCGGCTCAGGCCGACGTCTGTTTGGCCTAGTGTGGCCCACCCCTCCACGGTTCATTGGTTAAAACCCCTTCTAAGACCTATTTCCTTCGCAAACTTCCCTCCAAAGCTCTCTTTTCTTTCAAGTTTCTCTCCAAACTTCTCCAAATTCCTTCCAAATCTTTTTCTTCTTCCATTTTCGTGTAAACCCCATCACCCCATCTCAAAACCCTCACTCCCTTTACTGTTTATCTTTTCTTTCCTTCTCATTTGAGCTCTCACATTCTCTTTTGAGATCTCAAGTGTGTGGAAACTTCCCATCCTTCCTATTTCTCTCTTTCTCTCATTTCTCATGGCCCTCTTTGAGTTCATCACGGCCATATTTTCCATTTCCTCCCTTCTTTCTTTGATGGGGAAGAAGAGAGCGCCCGTGGATGAAGCCGGGCTTAGCCGCCCAACCCGTGCACGGAGGCCGAGAGGTGCCGCCGCGAGCACGTCTGCCACTCGTGAATTCCAGACCAAGCGGGACCTCAATCCTCGAGCTCCTATTAGTAGAACCTTATTGGTGGAGCTATCCTATAGAGTCTATGAAGGCCGTATAGTCCTTTTTGAGGCTCATGTTGATCCGTGGCTATATGGCGAGTTTCTGTTGTTGGAGCGCCTGGAAGGGGTTGGTTGGTGTCCCTTGTTTGAGGGTGAGTATCGCGCGAATGCAAGTACTATTCGAGCTTTTTATGCCAATATTCATGATCCTTCACTGGAGCCTCTGTAGTTCAAGACTCCTTGTGGTAGTGGTCGGGAAGCTATGGTCAATGTCGCTTTGATATCCCGACTCCCGAATGTGCCACTTGGTGAGGTGCATGCCAGCGAGAAGAATGTGAACAGTATGCGCAAGAGGGATCGTCGCACCCGATCCTTGTGTGGTCGTCTGGTCGAATGGCAGCCTAATAGGAGTCTTCTGGCTACCTACATGACAGACGACTTCCGTTTGCTTCACCACATGTGTACGTTCAATGTATACCCAAGGTGGAGCAACCGCAGCGAGTGTACGCACCTGATGGTAGATTTTCTGTATCAGGTGGGGAAAAAAGCGAAGTTGTGTGTGCCGACATATATCCTGCGCCAGATTATTCTCATCGCTCGTTCGACTAGGAGGACCGAGTCGCTTCCTTTTGGCCGTCTCATTTGTAAGCTTGCACATGAGTTTAGTTATAGGCTTGGAGCAGAGAAGTCGGTTCCTGTTCGTCATATTAGCCTGACGACCCTTGAGCAGATGGAGATCGAGTCTGGTTGACAAGCCTCAGAGAGTGAGGATGAGTCAGAGAGCGATGATGAAGAGAATTATACTAAAGGTGGTGCTGAGATTGAGAAAGAAACAGAGCAGGACGAGGAAGAGGTAGAGGCACAGGATACGAGTGAGAGCTCTCCTCCTGTGGCACTAGAGCAGAGCACAGACCAGACTGCCAGGGATGCCCGTCTCACACGGCTTGAAGAAGGGCAGGCTGTTCTATGCCAGGATATTGTGGATCTTCGAGCCCTTGTGAGGCATAAGTTTAAAAAGGTGACTCGAACTTTGAAGTCTATCCTATGTTGCTTACAGGATGAGGGTGCCCCGCCTCCATCTCCTGATTTCGACGAGTAGTTATTGGTGTAGCCGTCCTTTACTTTGTTTGTTGTTTCTTTCTGTGTGTAGCCGTTGTTGGCTTTGTAATTGGAGTTGTTTGTAGTTGTTTGTGGTTGTTTGAAGTGTTAGATGTTGTAGTTCACATGCTTTCCTGTCATGATTCATGTAATGCTGCACTACTTGTATTGGGATGATTTTGTTTAATGGAATGCATATTGTTTATCTTTGGAGTTGTGCTGTGAATGCTGTGTGGATGGATTATGTGGACGTAGAATCTGACAGGTTGCATCCTCTGTTGAATGTAGGGATGCCTCCTAAGGGTTCGAAGTCTTCGGCCAGTCTCTCTTTGATTGAGTCGCTTGCTGGGGTTCCTCCCTCGAGCAATAGCCAGTCGGATCCACAGGCGGGCCCATCTCATGCCGGTGTTGGGCCGACACCTATGGCTCCTCCAGTCATGCCCTCGGTTCCTGAGCCGAGCCGTGCACCTTCGTCTGCTCCGCCTATTGATAGGTTTGAGCAGGTGATGTTGTTGATGCAGCAGCAACAGATTTAGCACCAGCAGCACCAGCAGCAGCAACAAGAGTTCCTCTCTTCCATGGCTGGCATCTTTGCTCAGTCAGTGGGGGCGACTCCACCTGCTTCACCTATGCCTCCATCTGGGAGTGCTAGTGCGAGCGACACTTTTGAGCGATTCCAGCGCTTGCGACCTCCTACATTTGCGGGTTCTCACAGACCCGAGGAGGCTGAGTATTAGATCAACCACATCTCTAAGATGCTGAGACCGCTGCACTGCTCTGAGGTTGAGCAGGTTGAGCTTGCCTCCTTTATGTTTGAGAAGGAGGCTAGTCTATGGTGGGATAGTGTTCTTCGTACTGTCAAGGAAGGTTTTGTGTAGTCGTGGCAGGCGTTTAAGGCACGCTTCCACGAGAAGTATTTCCCGATTACGTACCAACATGAGAAGGAGAGTGAGTTTCTCCGCCTCCGCTAGGGAGGGTTGTCGGTGACGGAGTATGAGAACCGGTTCACTGAGCTGGGTCGGTATGTGCCTTTGATTCTTGGCGATCAGTTGATGAGGATGCGGCGGTTCTCTGAGGGATTGAGACCTGAGATCCGATCGAAGATTCGCTGTGCCAGCATTTCTTCTTATGCGGAGTTGGTGAGCATGTCCTTGCGAGCAGAGTAGGACGGGGATAGGTCGTCCCGTATGCGAGCACCGATGGCTCCTAGGCCGCGACCGGATTTTTCAGGGTGCCCCTTTTCTCGGCAAGAGGCCGCGAGCAGATTCTCCTCTTAGGCGTTCAGCGCCGCCCGCTCAGCAGATGAGAGCTGATCTTCGCTGTTCGTATTGTGGGAAGACGAGGCATTTGGACTGTTTTTACTTTTCATGTATGCGGGCCAGTGGTTTTACTCCACCACAGAGGATTAGCCGTCCGATGCCTCAGGTTATTTCTCCTCCACCTCTTCGTTCAGCACTAGCTCATCCATCCTTCAGACCTGCAGTTCCTAGCTTCAGGCCACCTCAGCAGCCCATGGTTCCTCCGCTGAATCGTCAGCAGCAGGCTTGAGTTCATACGCTCGCAGCTGAAGTGCCTATGTTTGACTTGGTGTCGAGATCCTTCAAGGTGACAGCGCACATTGAAGGTATTCTCATTTCTATGTTGGTGGATACAGGGTCCACTACTTCTCTTATATCTTATGCAGCAGTTAGGCGTTTGGGTTTGAGAACTGTTTCTATGCAAGGAGTGATGCTTACTACCGCTACGGGGATTTCCTCTACTATGAGCAAGCGTTGTATGCATTGTTTGGTCTTGGAAGTGGATTGATCCGTGTTAATTTCTTTGTCACACCTCTTTATCATTACGATGTTATTATGGGTATGGATTGGCTCTCGAGGATGCGAGCTGAGATTGATTGTGAAGCAAGGTCGGTGACCATCCATGGACCTGATGGCGAGACAGTTACTTTCCGAGTTCAGGTCAGTTACCCTTTTCGTATTAATTATTATACTTCTCTGCTGGAGAGTATGGCTGAATCGGCGTTAGTTAGCACGCCGGTAGTTCAGGAGTTTGAAGATGTGTTTGATTTGATTCCTGGATTACCTCCTCAGCATGAGATTAATTTTGCTATCGACCTCATGCCTGGTGCGGCGCCCATTTCATTACCCACCTATCGTATGCCTCCGAGTGAAATGGAGGAGTTGAGGAAGCAGATAGATGGTTTGCTGAATTTGGGTTTTATTCAGCCTAGTGTGTCTCCTTGGGGAGCACCTGTTTTGTTTGTGAAGAAGAAGGATGGTTCCTTGCGGTTATGTATTGATTATCGCAGGCTGAATTTGGTAACTGTGAAGAATAAGTACCCTTTGCCCAGGATTGATGATTTGTTTGATCAATTGAAAGGGGCGCGGTATTTTTCGAAGGTTGATCTGCAGTCAGGGTATCATCAGTTGCGCGTCAAGGATGGGGACGTGCAGAAGACCGCTTTCAGGACTAGCTTTAGTCATTATAAGTTCCTTGTGATGTCGTTCGGTCTTATAAACGCACCGGCCGTCTTCATGGATCTGATGAACAGGGTGTTTCGGCCATTCTTGTTCCGATTCATCATTGTCTTTATCGATGACATCTTAATTTATTCGGCGAGCCGGGAAGAACACGAGGAGCACTTAAGAGCGGTTTTGGATACTCTTAGGAAGAATCAACTTGTTGCGCAGTTCAAGAAGTGTGATTTCTGGAAAGAGGAAGTCAAGTTCCTTGGACATGTGGTGTCCAAGGAAGGGATAACTGTCGATCTTGCCAAGGTAGCTACAGTGCAGGACTGGAAGCAGCCTGGTTCAGTTACTGAGGTAAGGAGCTTTCTGGGTCTTGCAGGCTATTATTGACGCTTCATTCAAGACTTCTCGAAGATTGCTAGACCGTTGTCACAATTGACATGGAAGGATTTGAAGTTTGCTTGGAATGAGAAGGCGGAGTTAGCTTTTCAAGAGCTGAAGGACAAGGTGACGTCCGCCCCTGTGCTAGTATTGCCAGAGCAAGGGGTTAAGTATATTATATAAACTGACACCTCTCACATTGGCCTGGGTTGTGTCCTTATGCAGAAGGACAGGGTGATTGCTTATGCTTCGCGTCAGTTGAGGAAACACGAAGAGAATTACCCTACGCACGACCTGGAGTTAGCAGCTGTCATTTTCGCATTAAAGCTCTGGAGACATTACCTCTATGGTGAGGAGTTCGAGCTCTTTTGCGACCACAAGAGCCTTAAGTATATTTTCACACAGCGTGACTTGAATATGAGGCAGCACCGATGGATGGAAACATTGAAGGACTTTAATTTCGATGTTTCTTACCATCCGGGCAAGGCGAACCTTGTGGCAGATGCGTTGGGTCGCAAGAAGGCTATTGAGTTTGCGGCTCCGCTAATGATAGCAGAGTGGGATATGTTGAAGTTTGTGCAAGATTTTGAGCAGAAGCTTATGGTGGCTGAGCCGTATGAGGTTATCGCACACATTCGTGTACAGCCCCTTATCGATGAAAGGCTCGTTGCAGCTCAGGCAGATGATGAGCTTTTGGTGAAGATGAGGAAGCGGGTTGGTACAGATGAGAACTCTGACTGGAGTATTAGTTCTGATGGGGGCCTACGATTTCGTGGCCGGTTATGTGTTCCTGACATCCCTGACTTGAGACGGGAGGTTCTCGAGTTGGCCCATAGTTCTAAGCTTGCGATACATCCAGGTAGCACGAAGATGTATCAGGATATGAGGAGATCATATTGGTGGGACAATATGAAGGTTCAGATTGCTGAGTTTGTTTCTCGTTGTCTCACGTGCCAGCAGGTCAAGGCAGAGCATCGCCGACCTCCTGGGTTGCTGCAGCCCATGCCCATAGCAGAATGGAAGTGGGACTTCATCTCTATGGATTTTATCTCTGGGTTGCCGAGAACGAGGAAGGGATATGACTCTATTTGGGTGATCGTCGACCGATTGACGAAGTCGGCGCATTTCTTACCGATCAGAGTCACAAACTCTGCAGACGAGTTAGCTAGGTTGTATATCAAGGAGATAGTACGTCTGCATGGAGTTCCCCTGGAGATTGTGTTTGATAGAGACACGCGTTTCACATCTATCTTCTGGACTCGTATTCAGGAAGCGATGGGTGTGAAACTGAAGTTCAGCACCGCGTTTCATCCGCAAACAGATGGGCAGACGGAGCGCGTGAATCAGGTCCTGGAAGACATGTTGCGAGCTTGTGTTTTGGATTTCAAGGACAGTTGGGATGATTGTCTTCAGTATGCAGAGTTCGCGTATAATAACAGTTTCCAGGCGAGTATCGGCATGGCTCCCTATGAGGCGTTGTATGGTCACCCGTGCAGAGCACCGCATTGTTGGGCAGAGGTTGGCGAGCGTAGTTTGCTTGGCCCATGCATCACCATGTTTTGAAAGTATACAAACATAGAGTTTACATGGTGGGATTGTTTTCCCCCTTTTCGTCAATGATTGGCAAAGGGTCAGTGTATAGCAATAGCATAGAGTATGACTGAAGTTACACTTGCAAAGAGGAGAATCAATAGAGAGGAGGATATTTAAACATCATTGCACAATATATAACCTTAATTCCAAGCATAGATATCATTCAAACATATGTGCAATATAGAGATTTAGCATCATTTAACCAATATCATACTGCCCAAGCTTGGTAGACATACATCATTTAAACATCCAAGCATTCCAAAAAGAAAATATCCAGAAAATAATAACCTCCTCAAACCAAAATAGTTAGCCCATCCATGGGCATAACCAATCAACTAGAAATATTTCAAAACATTTAGCCCTTCCAAGGGCATGACACAACAACCAGTTAGACTATCCATGTCAGTAAGTCATCACATACATACATATACTTAGGGTACCCGAAAAGATATCCATGGCCCTAAGTATCAATAGGCAAGTGTATGTGATGATGATGATGTAAAAAGGAGCTGCTGTAGAGTATGGGAACTTGCATCTGTACGACAATAAGGTAATGAATCCAGGATTTGTTGTGCCGTATGCTGCAAGGCCGTCAGCATCTGCTCGATTTGAAAGAGTCGAGTTTCATAGTTGTCAAGATGATCCGTCATGTCTGATTGACCGTTGAGGAGATGTCGAGCGAGATCATTTTCTCGAAACATCCTGCGCGCGCTGTGCACCGAATTTCCCATGCTTGAGGTCTGACTAGTCGGACGGGCACGAAAGACATTTCAGTTATGTTCAGACTACAAATGGTTTCGTAATTGAATCAGGCACAGGATATGGGTAATCACTCGATGATAGTAGTCCAACAAATCGGGAGAGCTTGGACATAAGACACGGGAAAGGAAGTGTGATAAGATGTTCTACTGTAACAACATGAATTAACTATTGTATGAGAAGAATGGGTAGACACACTTGAATCCCTTGGTGAGCATCATATAGAACGTTAAGGATGTAGGGAGAGAGCTTGTTGTTGGAAACCTCACAAGGATAGACATTTGTGCTAAAAATATTGTGAAGTATTTTATATGTAGGGTTGAGAAGATCCTTTGGTCGGGGCTTTGCCTTTGTCTTTGGCCATGATTGATGAGACATAGATCTCTCAAAAAGATGAAGAGGTGAAAGGAAAATTTGGAAGAAGAAACAAAAATTCCTAGGATATACCCTAGATGCAATATAATCTTGTATTCAACCTAACTGTACAAACTAGAGTGAAGGGATGTGGGGTTTTTACCAGGAAATTTTGATTTGAGCTCAGGACCACCACCACAGCTTCAATGGACGGAAGGGAAGTGAAGAAGATGACTTTCTGCCAAAAAATGGATTTTTTCACTCACCTGATCTTTTATAAGTCGTGGATCTTCAATGTAATCGAAATTGATTCGATGACATCGATCAATCAGAGTAAAGTGTCATCGAAGAGGTGTTTGATGTTAGCTGATAGTGTTTGACATTTCAGTTCCTGTTACTACTTCGATGTCATCGAAATTGTTTTGATGCCATCGAAGTATCATTCGATTCATTGAATGTATCATCGAATGTATCATTGAAGCAATAAGTTCAACTTTGTTTTGGGTGCCTCGAGATGTTTCGAAGAGATGTATGTCATAGTTTTACTTTTCATCAAGTTGTACACTCAACGGAATTTAAACAAAATGTGTGAGAGTCAAAATTATAAACATTTACTATGTTTATGTTCAAAAAGAATTTAGAGGTTTAAAATCCTCTAATATATCATGAAGATCACAAAAAAAGCATCATTTCACACATATCCAAGTTTTGATGCCATGACTTAGACATATCATTCTTGGTCACGTGGTATCAGATAGCCGAATCATTCTTTCTACTACTTTCAATTACGTAGTAGTTGTTACTTGAGTGAAGACCCTTCATAATACATTTTCCTGATAGGTCTACGATCTTGCACTCTTCTTTGGAGAATATGACCATGTGTTCTTTGTCACAGATTTGTAAGATACTAAGAAGATTGTGTTTCAATCCTTTTATGCAAAGAACATCTTCAATCATGGTCATCTCAGGGCCAATAATTGTTCCTTGCCTAATTATCTTGGCAGAACTCCCGTCTCCAAATGTGACCATCACACCATCAAATTTTGAATAGTCGTAGAAGTGGGAATGGTCACCAGTCATGTGCCTAGAGCAACCGCTATCTAGATACCACTTGGAACCATCACCTATATTAAGATCAGAATGAATTATCAGGCAAGTGTCCTAGTTTTTCACTACCCATTTGGTAACAACTTTTCTTGGTGAAGGCACTTTGCCTTTACCATGGGCATGTTTAGATTTTTTGGGCAATTGAATCAGATTTCTTTGTTTCATTAATTCTTTGGTTTTATGATTTAGTTGTGACACCCGATTCAATAACTCCTCCATCCTTTTTGTCATTTTTGGGTGGAGTAGGATGTTTCCTTCCTTCTTTTGGTATGTATATTTAAGGACTCTTGACATTCTGCATTGTTCTTCCGGTTGGTTTGAATTTTCCAGAAAAGTTCAAACTGGACGTGGAGTGAGACTTTCCAACCGTAAGATACTCAAACCTGTAATGTCCTAAGTCTCCACATAAATGACATATAGGGATGACCTTACTATTGCTTCCATATGCCATATTTTTCTTAATCATAAAGGAGTTTGATTTACAAGATTCATAACCTAAGCCTCTCTTATCCTTTTGTGTTCTTCCCATTCCTAGAAGTTTTTCTAGTTTTTCGCTGCTTTGGGAGAATCTATGACTAAGTTCAACAGATTGTTTTGATTTACCTAAATCAAAAATAAGTTTATGATTTTCATTCTTTAGGTGCATATTTTCAGATTCTAAGAGTTCAATCTGTTTGTTTAATTTTAGCATTTCAAATGTGAGGGAAGTAGTTTTCCTTTCTAGTTTGTCATTTTCCATATGGTATTGCTGAAGATCATTTATCAAATGGGTATGAATTTCTAGAGTTTTGTTCAAATCATCTTGCAATTGTTTGTTTTTATTTTCAGCAACACTGAGTTTCGTAAGGACACTGATGCTATGAATATAAAGTTGATCATAAGCATCATGGATATCATCATTTTTCTTCTTCTTCTACTTCTTCCTCATTTTTAGAAGTGTGTGTCTCTTTGGCTTGCATTTCATCACTTTCCTCTTTGTCCCTTGAACTGGGAACGATTGTAGTGGTGAAGGCCATAAGTATTTTTAAGGATTTTTGGTCTCTATCACTCTCAGAATCACTATTTTCAGAATTGGATTCATCCGTGTCATCCCATGTGGCTGCCATAGCCTTTCCTTTCGATTTCTCAGTGGGACAATTCGTGGATAGATGACAATATTCCCTGCAGTTATAACACTAGAGTTCCCTGGGCTTTTTAAATGGTTTGCCTGTTTGGCACTTGTTGTCTAGTTGTTTTCCTTTGTTATTGTATGGTTTTCCATGATTCTTGTTGAAGAATTTTTTGAATTGTTGAGCAAAGAGAGCTACCTCCTCATCACCACCTTCATTTTCACTTTCCTCTTCCTCTATTACAATCATATTCTTAGAGGTCTTAAGAGTGTTGTTTTTGGACTTTGTGTGTGGTTTGAGGTGTAGTTCAAAGGTTTGTAGGGAACCTACTAGTTCTTCTACTTTCATTTCCTCAATGTTCCTACATTCCTCTATAGTGGTGACCTTGGGGTTAAATCGTTCCGATAGCGATCTCAAATTTTCCTACAAATTTTAGGTACCAGAATTCTTTTCCCATGACCCCCCATGGAGTTATATATGCCATTTAACCTAGTAAAAAACTCCATGAATGTCTCATGTTCTTCCATCTTTATATTCTCAAATTGAGATGTCAGAAGTTGCAGTCGGGACATTTTTACTGTGTTAGTTCCTTCATGGGTAGTTTTTAATAACTCCCATGCTGCTTTTGAGTTTATGCACATACTTATCTGACTGAATACATCCAGTCAAACTCCATAGTAAATTGCATTCATAGCTATAGCTTCGCACATCCTCATTTCTTTATCAAATTGAGTCCACTTCTCTTTTGGTTTAGGTTTAGATATAGTTGTACCATTTTCAAGTACCACTTGTTCAGTGGGAGCAACATATCCATTCTCAACTATCTCCCAAACGTCATGATCCAAAGTCTGTAAGAAGTAGATCATTCTTGCTTTCCAATATGCATAATTTAAGCCATTAAAGATGGGAGGATGTGAGACTGATGTTCCATCTCCTTTGCCCATAATTCCAACTTTAGTTGAGATAGATCTTCCTCTAGGTGATTAAACCCTTCAAGAGGAACAAAGCTCTGATACTAATTGAAATTGTGGTTTAGACCACTCTAATAGATGGAATAAGTTAAAGTGTCCTAGAGGGGGGTGAATAAGACTTTATAAAATTTATGCCAATTTAAAATCCTAGTTCCTCAATCTTGATCTAATATGCAATTAATGAAGATGTATCAAACTTAACTCTACAGGCTTCCAAGCCAAGTAGAGGAACCAAACAATAGACTACTTAGAATGAACAATTGAAGCAATTGGTCTATGTAGGATGTATGAGTGTGTGGAGTGTAATTCCTATTAGTTATAACCATTCATGTGCATCATTTTAAGCAATCAAGATAAGCATGATAAAATGAGTACACAAATAGCAATCCCAAACGCAATCATATATAGTAGTTCGGCTATATACCTACTCCACTCCCGGCAGACGCACTCAACCCTTGACTGTACCGGATTTCACTAATGGAGGTTTTAAATCAAGTTCACCTCAAACCATTATAACCTACACAAGGTTGACACCAGTACCTATAAAGGTTCCTAAGAATGCCTACACAAGGCAACTCGTCCTACACAAGGCCTCAAACATGCCTACACAAGGCAACCAGTACCTACGCAAGGTACTCTAATGTGTCTACACAAGACAACTAATCATGCCTACACAAGGCAATCAATCATGCCTAAACAAGGCATACATACAATGCCTACACAAGGCACAATAGGTACTACACAAGAACTCTACACGTATTATCCCATTAGAGGCCTCTAAAAGGTCTTGATGATCTGTAACACACAACCTGAGGAATCAATTGTTCATAACCCCAAGTGTAGGGTCGCGATGTAGTAATAATCTCGGTGAGACCGAGGTCGAATCCACATGAACTAATCTCATGTATATTCTGAGAGTAACTCGAACTAGAAATAAAAGAAGATGTATATCTAAATCCGAAATGATTAAAAGAGTAATTGTGAATTAACTAAAACTTGTAAGTTTAAAGGTGGGAACTAGGGTTTCCAAGGATCCACTTGTACAGATCAGGGAGATCTATGCTCAACTCAAGGACACAACTGGAATCAGAGTCTCATCTTATCCAATTGAAAGATATCTCAGTAAAACCAAATCTGAACTTCCTTTGACCTAATTCTCAATGGATGAGAGGTGTAAGAACTGGAAGTGATTCCATCACAAAACCATGCCTAGGAGATTAGGCAAATAACAGGATTTACCAATCCTACAACTAATCATAAGAGAATTGGGAGGATTAGGCAGGATTCCAGCACCCAACCATGGCCATGGGATGATGGTGAACAACAGGATTGCCTAATTTCACAATAGATACATGAAAAGAATATACTCAAAGATATCGCAGATCTATTGTAATTTGAGTCACAACAAACCATTAAAAACTGAAAGTATTTCTTAAATATCAAACTAGAATCAAAGATAGTTTAACTTAAACATGAATCAAAGCAATAAAAAACATCCCATCACGCTACAAGCTTTACCTCTTAGCCCTAGCTAAGAGGTTTAGCCAACCATAAATATGATTGAACTAGAATCTCTTAAGAAAAGCATAAAAACGACTAAAGAAAAGGAAGAGAAACTCTTGGCGACGGCTTTCTCCACGCTTTTTCTCTACTCCTTAAACCCTAGAAGATGCCTAGGGATGCTCTAGAGACTCCTATTTATAGTTGTGCATCACCTCTTTTGCCACCGAGTTGGAAATTTTTGGAATCCACCTCAAAGTTACGCAGTCTGCACAAAATTTATGTAACCCTCGACTAGTCGTGGACCATCCTCGACTGGTTGAGGGTCACCTTTGACTGGTCAAGGATGTCCTAATTTTTGATGATTTTATTACTGGAGTTTGAGTCGAGGAATCTTCGACTAGTCGAGCAGGATCCTTCGACTGGTCAACGATGGGCTAGACTAGTCGAAGGACGTCGATTTTTAGGGTTCCTTTTCTTCACTTCAAGTTTTCAATGCTTTTCCTTCCTCACTTAGTTTTCTTAGATGTTTGGCATGTGAATTCTTCATTCTTGGTCTCATCAGATCCATCCTTGACCTTGGTGATTCTTGAGCGTTAAATCCATGCTTTTAGCATCCTTTTCAATCCAAGCCCTTAAATTCACCTTGCAACACAAACATGATTAAAATAGAACATTAAGCATTATTATGCTCATAAAACTAAGTAATAAATGAGGTCCAATATGCAATATTTTACCCTTAACACAATTCCCAACCAATATTTTACTAGTCCTGAGCAAAGTATGTGGAAAATAAATCTCAATGCTTAATGTCAAAAATATTTTTCAGGAAACAATCTTTTGTGCACTTAAGGATGAATGGGTAAAATTAGGATATGAAAGTGAGATTTTGAAAACCTAGAGCCTAATCACTTAAGAAACCGATCAAATAAGTTCTTCATCACTAATATCGAAGCATAATTTGTATATTAAGTTTTCAATGTGCTTAGTGAAAGTCAATTTACTTCCCGCATGAATACTATCAATTCATCATGTTAGCTATGCTCATCACTTCAAGATCAGTTTGAAACTCAAGCACTGATTCTGAACTTATCCCTTTTTCCTTCTTTTTCCATTTTTTAATTTTATATCGACAGTTAGTTTGTATTCATTCTTTTTATTTTTGCATTTTTTTTTCTAAATTTTCATTATTTTAATTCTTTTTCATGACCTCTTTGTTAATCTCCTGCTTTTTAACTGGTTCTTTTCTTCTTTTAAGGTGGATATAATTCTCCAGACTCGATTCTCACCATCTATCAATGAGTCACATACTAACACTCAAAAATTCTAGTATGTCCTACAGAAGGCAAATTGAATGTGTCTTGTGATTTAACATGATATTTAAACTGCCTCTTAATCAATTGAACGCAAGCACTTAAGTGATAAGTTACTTAGATGATCAGACTCTAACAATCCAAAATTCAATCTCTATCTTATCATACTTAAAGCATTCTTAAGCACACAATTCATTGCTTTCCAAATAGATTTCAACTTGAAACATTGAAAATTTCTAAAAATTTTGCTCAAAACTGAGAAAACACTGATTAGTTCACCTAATCCCCCATTCCCAACCGAAAAATCTACATTGTCCTCAATGTAAAAAAAATTAGGCATGTAATACACAAGAGGTAATGAAAAGAAAAGGAAAGTGATGAAAAGGTAGTACTTGAAGAAGGAATTTTGAGGCTTTTCCAATGGTCTCAATGTGAAGATGGTTGGCATAAGAGTTACACCAACAAAAAGCAAATTATCCTAAAACAACGGAAAACAAACTATCCTAAACAACATAAAGCAAACTATCCTAAATATAACATGAAAGTAGTAAACCTAACTATATCTTCATCAGACTAGGAGATCAATCCTGGTACATAGGATTAGTCAGAGGTATAGACATGTCCTCTGAATCAAATTTCTCAACAAATGGCTTTAAACGATTCCATTCACTTTAAACTTATTGCCATTGTTCGGATTCTCTATCTCAATAGCCTCATGAGGATAGACATTTGTCATAGTGGAAGGGCTGGACCAACGAGATCGGAGCTTTCCTGGAAAAAGATGTAATTGAGAATTGTACAAAAGGACCTTCTGACCTAGTGTGAATGATTTTCGAAGAATGTGTTGGTCATGAAACACCTTCATCCTCTCCTTGTAAATTCTCGAGTTCTCGTATGCATCATTCCGGATTTCTTCGAGTTCATTCAACTGAAGTTTGCATAGCGAGCCAGTGTTGTCTAAATTGAAGTTCAGATTTTTAATCGCCTAGTAGGCCCTATGTTCCAACTCCACAAGTAAGTGGCAAGCCTTCTCATAGACAAGTCTAAAGGGAGACATTCCAATAGGGGTTTTAAATGCAGTACGGTAAGCCCATAAAGCATCGGTCAATTGAATTGACCAATCCTTGTGGTCAAGGTTAACCGTTTTCTCTAAAATTTGTTTAAATCTCTCTATTGGAAATCTCAGCGTGACCACTAGTTTGTGGGTGGTATGGAGTGCTCACCTTATGAGAGATGTCATATTTCTTCATTAGGTTTGCGAATGGCCTATTACAAAAATGTTAGCCTCCTTCATTAATGATGGCTCGAGGCATTTTGAACTAGGAAAGGATGTTCTATTTTAAAAACATAATGACCGTTTAATGGTCATTGTTCCGGCATGGAATTGCCTCGACCCATTTAGTGATATAGTCTATGACGAGAAAAATATATAAATTTTTAAAAGATTGGGGGAATGGTCCAATGAAATCAATGCCCCAGCAATCAAATGCTTCAATGATCAGAATGGGGTTCAAAGGCATCATGTTTTGACGGGACAATGCTACCTATTATGGGAAAATCTGATCCGACAAATCAAGCTGATTACAGAGCTCGAAAATCAGAGGGAAGACCTTTGGAGGCTATGAAGGTTCAGTGTGGCCGAGTCCGCTACCGGCGAATGACTCCGAGCTATGATCCTTGTTCAATAATTCACATTGGCAAAATAGTCAAGCTATACGTACATCTGAGTCTGAGGCAAAGTATTTGACTGACTCCTAATACTAGTACTCGGCCTTAGGTCTGGATAAGATGAGGTCGAGCTTGGGTGAGGACACTCCGAGTGTCGAGCCGGTAAGCTAACTTAAATACGAACGTGACCGAAGATCTTGCCCAGGGATATGTGCCGTTAAGACACGATACGCTACACGACTCAAAGATTGCGGATAATATCTCCACGATTACAATATCCGCATGATTGAGTAAATCGTGCCGAGATTAACAGACGCGATCTTCTCTAACCACATGTATAAATACTAGGGGATCCCTTTGCAATAGGTATGCAAGATCTTGCACCCTCTCTTTACATTATGTGACTTAGACCTAAATTCCCTAGCCTAACTTAGGCATCGGAGGGTCCCCTATTTAAGCCAGGGTCTCCTTTGTTCACCTTTCTCTACAGGACCAGGGTCTGTTCGAGGCTCACAACATTGAGTGGAGGGTGGTCCAGATTTTGACCTCAACATTTTTTGGCGTCGTCTATGGAAATCAAACAAAAAGTTAGAAATTTTTATCAGAAATGGCGAGGGGAAAGAAAAAGGTGACAGCGGTGGAGCCCGAGCCTAGTGGACAATACCAGTCTTCTTCATTGCTATTTACCGAATCAGCTCCAATAGGGCCATCCCGGAGTCGAGGAGGAAAGTACAAGGCATTACAAAATGAAGTCCAGATGCTGAAGGATAAAATCAGCCAAATGAAGGCGCAACAAAACTAGTGGCCACCTCTGAACATGGTGGAAGCCACCCTGGCACCCAAGGAAAGATCGCAGCAAGTCGATTCTTGGGTTAGGCGGTCCCAGGCACAGTCTGCGCGAGCTCCCGACCCTACGCACAATGCAGTGTCCTAGAATCGGTCTGCCTGAGTCCTGTAACCTGCTTGGGATGCGGAGCCATCTTATGTGTCCGCAACTTTAGCTCTGACCCCCACTGACCTTTGCCATCGGCTGGAAAGCAGAAGACAGGGTAGGGTGCCTAAGGTGACGGAGGGCCCCCAAGAGACAGTAGCTAAAAATCAGAATCCTTGGGAAGCTCAGCTTAAGGAACTCCACGACTAGTTCAAGACATTTCAGAAGAATCAGCAATCTGCGTCCATCCCGACTGTAGTCCAGACGATGATGGAAGAGACCGAGCCTCCCTTCACCTTAGAAATCATGGACGAGGTAATGCCAAAGAGGTTTAGGATACCTCCAGTCATCCAATACTCCAGGTCTGGAGACCCATCAGAACACGTGGAGTCCTACCGTTCGTGGATGCAGATCCAGTCGGCCATGGATGCAATGATGTGTAAAGTCTTCTCGATAACCCTCTCCAGGTCTGCTCGGAGTTGGTATTAACAGCTTAAGCTGAAGTCAATCAGCTCCTTCACAGAGCTACAATAGGAGTCAGAAGCCGACTACCCATCTGTTTACCCTCAAACAGGGGAACAAGGAATCATTGAAAGACTTCATCACCCGCTTATATGAAGAGGCATTGTTAGTGGATGACTACGACGACAAGATGACACTTTTTGCTATGTTCAGCGGACTCAGAGAAGGAAAGTTCGTCTTCTCAATTGGGAAGAATCCGCTGACTACTTTATCTGAGCTCATCAACCAAGCTCAGAAATACACCAATGCCGAGGAGTTCTCTAACTATCACAAGAATTTCCAAGTAGCCAAGTAATCGTCCAAGGAGAAGAGACTAAGGAACGAAGAGCTTCAGTCATTTAATAAGAAGTCAGACGATCGTGCCTCTCGTGATTGCTGACCAAGCAGGAGGCCCGAAAGTAAGTTCCGCTCCTACACTCCCCTCAACACATCCCAGGAGCAGATCCTGCTAGATATCAGGGGCCCGAAACTCCTGAACTGGCTGGTTTGCATGAAGGCTGAGACAGATTAGCGAGATAAGCGCAAGTATTGCCGATTCCATTGTGACCACGGTCACAATATGAGCGACTGCATAGATCTCAAGGACGAGATCTAGACCCTCATCTGTAAGGGTCATCTACGATAATACACCAAGGAAGAGAAGTTGACTCGAAGAGAAGTGCAACCGAGCAAGACTGTGAAAGGGCCTACAGAAATCTGCACGATCTATAGCGATTCATTTGGAGGAGGTGATTCGAATAGGGCTCGCAAAGCCTATTCTCGAAGCTTAGATCTCAAGCATTACGTCCACTTGGTTGAAAGGCCGAGGAAAGAGCTTCGAGTAAACCCCTGCAGCTTAACCTTCACAGAAGATGACACACATGGAATTCAGCATCCTCATGATGATGCCCTTGTGGTGGCTATGACTATAGCTAACCGCAAGGTTTACCGCATCCTAGTCGATACCAGATGCTCGGTCAACATCATATACTCTGAGGCGTTTAAAAGAATGGGGATCGACAAGTCACGCCTCCGACCCGTAAAGATCCCCCTACACGACTTTTTCGAAGATAAGTTGATCTCTGAGGGAGCCAGCTCCCTCCTCGTGACAGTAGGGGAAGGGCAGCATCAAGTCACACTTCCGGTAAACTTCCTTGTCATAAACGTGTCGTCAGTATACAATGTGATACTGGGCTGACCTTCCCTTAACACGATGAGGGCGGTCATGTCCACCTACCATCTTATGATTAAGTTCCTTGCAGAGGGAGGAGTCGGATACCTCTGAGGTGATCAGCGCGAGGCTCGGAGGTGTTATTCCATGGTCGTAAGGAAGGGTTCGGTGAAACAAGCCCTCACCGTGAACGTCCTTAACCCTAGAGCTCCTACAGAAGACTCCTCCACAGAGGACTTAGTGACCATCCCACTTTAGGAAGCCGACCCGAGCAGAATTATTCAGCTTGGATCATCACTAAATTCTGAGTAGAGGCCTCAGATGCTAACTTACTTACAGCAACATAAGGACGTCTTCGCATGGTCGCACGAAGATATGCTGGGGATTTCCCCCGATGTTATGGTCAACAGGCTGAATGTGGATCCGGATCACAGGCTAGTGAAACAGAAGAGGAGAGCATTCGACTCCGAGAGGTACTCGGCCATAGTAGATGTAGTGTCAAAACTTCTCAGGGTCGGATTCATCGAGGAGGTACATTATCCAGACTGGATCGCTAATGTGGTCCTTGTGAAGAAAGCCAACGGGAAGTGGCGAGTCTGTGTAGACTACTCGGACCTGAACAAGGCATGCCCTAAAGATAACTTCCCCCTGCCTCAGATTGATCAGCTGGTGGATAGCATGGCCGGACTCAGACTGGCAGCCAGTCTGGGGGTTCAATCTCTCGAGGTACAGTGCGACTCTCAACTTGTCATAAACCACATCTCCACCGAGTATGAGGCCAAGGAGGCAAGGATGGTGTCTTATCTGGTTGAGGCTAGGAAGTTGATGGAAGGTTTTTTAGCTGCATCATCACTCAGATTCTGAGGACGGAGAACTCTTGGGTTGACGATCTTACAAAGTTAGCCTTAGCCGCTGAAGGAAAGATTCTCTGGATCATCCCTATAGAGTTTTTGGATAGTCTAAGCATCGACCGGACTGATCAGGCAGTGGTCAATCCAGTGGAGACCACTCCGAGTTGGATGGATTTAATCTACAACTACCTCACATCTGGTAAGGCTCCCTAAGACAGATTAGAGGCTCGATGCCTGAAGATCAGAGCTGCACAATACATAGTCTTGGATGGGGTCCTATACAAGACAGGGCATTCACAACCCTACCTCAAGTGCCTCCGACTTAATGAAGCAGACTATGTAATTCAAGAAATTGAGGAGGGAATCTGCAAAAACCACTCTGGCTGTCGCGCCTTAGCTCTGAAGATACTCCGTCAGGGGTATTTTTGGCCAACCATTTTGGAAGACTCCAAAAACTACGTCCAGAGATGTGACAAGTGTCAAAGATTTGCTGCCGTACCGAGGTAGCTTGCGAAAGAGATGACCCCTATGAGCGAACCATGACCATTTGCTCAGTGGGAAATTGACATCATTGGACCTCTGCCCACTAGGAAAGGGCATGTTAAGTTCGTTATCGTAGTGGTCGACTATTTCACCAAATGGGCCGAGGCTGAACCAGTGGCAAAGATTACAGAATAGAAGGTGATCGACTTTGTTTGAAAGAATATCATCTGTTGATTTGGAATCCCAAGCACCATCGTCTCTAACAACGGGAAGTAGTTTGATAATGACAGGTTCTGAGGCATATGCAGGGGGCTCGGCATCTCAAATACATACTCTTTGCCTCTGCACCTACAGTCCAATGGACAGGTCGAAGCTGTAAACAAGGTCATCAAGCACCATCTCAAGACTAAGTTAGAAAAAGTGAAAGGCCACTGGGTAGAGGAGCTCCCATTCATGCTTTGGGCCTACACAACTACAGCTCAATCATCTACTGGGGAGACCCCATTTTTGCTATCTTATGACTCAAAGGCAATCGTCCAAGTCAAGATCAGCCTCCCGACAGCTCGGGTCAGAAGTTACCAGGAGGATCAGAATGCCAAGTAGATTGCTGTAAACCTCGACCTGCTCGAGGAAACCAGAGATATCACCAGACTCCGAGTCACCACTCGGCATCAACAGGTGGCATGGTTCTACAATTCCAGGGTCAAAGCGAGGCGGTTCGGCCAGGGGACCTGGTCCTCCGCTGCGTCTTCTAGAATACAGCAGAGCCGGGGGCTGGGACACTCGAACCAAACTGGGAAGGGCCTTATTGTGAGGTCAGATCAACTAAACTGGGCTCTTACCACTTGGAAGATCTCGAAAGGCATCAGCTCCCCCACCCCTGGAATGTTGAGCACCCGAAGATCTACTATCCATGAGAATCTACCTGCCATCAGAGGCTTTCAATAAATGTATAGCTAGGAGCTACTAGCCTTTTAAGGCTCTTAATAAAAGTCTCATTCTACATGGTCCACTTGTACGGTCTATCTACAAATAAAAAGAGTTGCCTCTCATAAGCAGAGACGAGCTCAACAGACTGATCCCTTAGAGAAGGGGTTGGCTCGTTAATCCATGAAAATCTACAAAGGGGTCTTCTCATGTGTAGAGAAAAAACCCGTAGGTGAACCGATCCCTTAAGGAAGGGGTCGGCTCATCATATGATAAAAGATCTGTAAAAATAACTAAGGGTCAGGTGTCATTCATGGGGGTTTGACCCCTCAAGGGGCTAGTCCTTAAATATCAACAAATCATCATGCAGCAACCAACACATGTAACTACACCCTCGACCAAGGAATAAAAGATTAAAAAATAATCATCCACAAAATTATCATCCAAAAAAGGGGGGGAAGTATCTCATTCCCTCTAAACAGAGGGACTAGCCACTGAGCCAGGGGGCTGAGTGTTAGAAGCGGCATCAGCAGCAGGGGGTGCACGAGTTCCTCAGCTATAGCAGCACTAGCGTCCTTTGCCTTGTCTGCAGTAAGAGTGTCAAGGTCAATGTCTGGATAAAACTTTCGGACCTCAGAAAGACAAGTGTCGAAGCTGGTGTGGTAGCCAAAGAGATACAATCTATCCAACTCCCTGATCCTCTCTGATGACTCCTTGTATGCTTACACTACCATAGAAACTTGTAAGGCTGCCTAAGCCTTGAGCCCCCACGCAGCCTCTCCTGTTCTGCAGCTGCCGCGGCCTCGAGAATGTTTCACTGCTGAACCAACCCCTTATCAATTTTTCCCTCCTTTCTCTTGAGGTCTTCCTCCAGCTGCATGTTCACCGACTCCACTTCTGTGACTGAGGCCTCCATGCTCGCGATAGCCTCCCTAAGGCGCATGATTTTGGGATCAGCCACATCTAAGTGAGCTTGGAGTTGATTGACCTCGCCCTGGAGCACCAACTCCCTAGTTCGGCCTCGTCAACATTCCTCTGCAGCTCCTTTTACTCCACAGTCAAGGCCTCCAAAAGTTTCTTGAGCTCGACCCCCTGCCCCTCAAGCTCAGCATTCTGCCCCTTAAGCTCAGTTCTTTCTACTTTGAGCCGGTCCATCTCCTTCAGCCTCTCCTTCACTTCTACCATCATCGGCAGCGACTAGTAACAGACCGTTACATAGTCATTCATGAACTTGATGCAGCTTCGGGAGAGGGTGTCGGCTATCCTCGATTCTGGCACATGCTTGGCCACCCAAGGCTTTAACAAAGCTATGTGGTAAGCAGGAGGCAGAGTCTTTAGAGTAGTTGGCTCGGAAGCTCCTCTAACCCCACTAGCTACAGAAGCTTGGGCAGCCACCTCGGGCATGGTGGTGTATCCGACCAGGGCATTAGTTTAGCCGGCTAAGAGCTCAGCCTCAGCAGCAGTGCAGTGGGCTACAGATCGTGCGAGGACGTCAGCATCAGGAGTCTCCCCGATCACCTCTCTCCCTATCTCGGTGGAACCCGCAAGGACTAAAGGTGGAACCTCAACGGCTTCCTCTTATGGAGTCGGCGTCGAGATGGTGATAGTCTCGACTCTGACGGGGACCTCGGGGGCTCGTACTTTGGGAGCAGGGGTCGAGGTAGTGGCAGGAACGTCATCGGTTGGGACTGTGGCAGGTACGGCTTCATCTGGGGCTAGGGCAGGCACGACTTCGGCTGGAAAGGTTATTGTTATAGCCAGAAAAGGTTCAGCCCCGGGAGCAGAGAAGGTCGTGCCTGCAGCCAGAACAGGCTCAGCCTTAGAAGTCTTTCTCTTATTCGACGTCACTTTTGTCATCGGCTCGGATAAGAGAACAACGTCCATCGGAGGATGTGGAACAACTAGCTGCTTCCTCTTCAAGCCGCCTGTCTCCATTCCTGCCCAAAAAAGAAGGAAATTAGCCAAAATAAAATCTACTGAATGTCAGTAAACAATCTCCAAGGACCCTTACCCCGCTTACCCAAAGCAAAGAGAGTGGGCTAGAGTCTAAATAAGTCAGACAGCACTAGGTTCTCCCCATTGATGAGTTCGAACTAGACGCGTTGGTCCTCAGCGAGCAATCTAGCTCGAGCGACCTCCTGTTGTTGGAGAGGAGAGAGGTCTGGGGCCCCTTTCGGCTAAATTGCAAGCAGAGGTAGAACTCGAGTTAAAACACAGAAGGACAAATCAAGCATATAGTGTGATGAGAATAAGTGCCCGACTTGGGTTAGCAAATTTATTGGGGACCCGAACCCTCAGTCCGTCTAACTCAGAGGCAAGGGCCTCCCATTCCCTGGAGGCTCAAAACCACATCCCTTTCTAGTCCTTGTTAGAAGTAGGAAGTTGGGTTACCAAACCTAGGATGCATGGAGGCCTAGCCGAGAAGTAGTACCAGGCTGGCTCTAAGCTGTCGTACTTAGCCATGTACAAAAATAAGAACTCGTCCGGTGTCAACCTATGGATCTTCACCTGATGCCAGAGAATAAAGGTGGAGACAAGGATCCTCCAGGCGTTCGGGACCAGCTAGCCGGGCACCACTCCTAACCGTGCGGTCAACTCGTGCACGAATGGATGGATGGGGAATTGAAGCCCGTAGTGGAGGGCACTGGTAAAGATGGCGATCTCCCCCTCGACAAGAAGGCCCGCTTGGTCCATGGGGGTAGGGGCTCGGATGCACACCAAGTCAGGAATCTGATAGTCTTCACGGAGTTGGGCCATCTATGACTCGTCCAGGATCGAGCCCTCAGGGACCAACGACTTCGGCCTGCCTCCCGACTGGCCTGCCTTCAACCGCCCTACGGGATCTCTGAGAGCCCTCTTCGGCCTCTTGCCACGGCCTTTGGCCCTTTGACCCGCGGTTCCCTGGGCCGAGATGCCAACTAGTATGGCCTCAAAAGGGCCTTCGGAGTCTTTGGGCCTTAAGATGATGGTCTCTGGTCCGAAGTCAAAACCAGCTCCTCGGACCTCTTCTACTTCATCAGAATTGCTTGACATTGTGTAAGGAAAAAGTCTTAAGTGATGGAAGACTGACAGCATTGCAGGTGATTTTCTCCGGCAGAAATCTTCCTAACTCCAGCAGCTTCCTCCCAATAAAATCCCTTCTCTGATTGTCGGAAACCCTTTATCTGGTGACAAAAATCCTTTTTCTGGCAGAGGGCGATTTGAAAGGAAGAAGTAAGGGAAATTGAAAGCAAGAGAGCGAGAGATGTAAAAAAAGTGTATGAATGAGAATGGGAGGGGTTTATATAACCCCTCCATTACTCAACGCCATCATTGCGGGTAACTGTCCCTGAAGCTGAGGCGCCTCAGCGCTAATACCTAAGGACATGTGAAGAAAGACGATACATCTGATTCTGCATTCTGAGGGCAGAGTCATCTCAGTATTAAATGTTATTTATGGTGTAGGCGGCCTCTCGCCTCCCCATGGGCACGTGGCACCATCTCCTTCACTCCGCCGATCGTGAATCATAACTGTCGCCACGCGTCCCTCGTCCAGAGGTTGAAGTCAAAAGGGTTACGGCCGCCACACAAGTATGCGTAACCCAAAGTATAGACATTGCAGTAATTGCACTCTGATCATCCTAAGCCACATCATGAGCAGAGATATGGAGGCATCATCTCGTTTCCCAGGCATTTACTCTCTAAGTCCGAGCTCGGACCAAGAGAGTAGGGGGCTTCTATTATGGGGAAATCTAATCTGACAAATCAAGTTTATTATAGAGCTCGAAGATCAGATGGAAGACCTCAGGAGGCTGTGAAGGTTCAATGTGGCCGAGTCCGCTACTGGTGAATCATGACTCTGAGCTATGATCCTTGTTCAATAATTCACGTTAGTGAAACAGCTGAGCTATGCGTACATCTGAGTCTGAGGTAAATTATTCGAATGACTCCAAACACTAGTACTTAGCCTTGGGTCTGGACAAGATGAGGCTGAGCCCGGGTGAGGACACTCCAAGTGTTGAGTCCAGAGGCTAACATAAATACGGACGTGGCCGAAGATCTCACCTAGGGATACGTGCCCTTAAGACATGATATGCTACATGACCCAAAGATTACAGATAATATCTCCATGTTACAATATCTACATGATTGAGTAAATCGTGCTGAGATTAACGGACGCGATCTTCTTTACCCACAGGTATAAATACCAGGGAACCCCTCCACAACAAGTACGCAAGATCTTGCACCCTCTCTCTATATTATGTGACTTAGACCTAGATTCGGCCTGACTTAGGCATCGAAGGGTCCCCTGTTTAAGCCAGGGTCTCCTTTGCTCACCTTTCTGTGTAGGACCAAGGCCTGTTCGAGGCTCGCAGCATTGAGTGGAGGGAGGTCCAGATTTTGACCTCAACACTCCCAATTTCTGAAAATGCTCACAAGCTTTGCAAAACTCATGAGTATCCTTGAACATAGTGGGCCAATAAAAGCTACACTACAGAATTTTGGTCGTAGTCTTTTTAGTAGAAAAGTGACCACCACAGGCCTGAGAGTGATAGAAGGAGATGACACTTTGGTGTTCATGTTTGGCACACATCTCCTTAAGATTTGGTCTGGGCAATATTTAAACAAATACGGATCATCCCAGAAGAACTTACGAACCTCGGTGAAGAATTTTTTCTTATCTTACACAGTCCAATGTGTTAGCATGAAACCGGTGGCAAGATAATTAGCAATATCAACAAACCAAGGTGAATGGGAGACTTTGAACAATTGTTCACTGGGGAACATGTTATTTATATGTGTCATCTCAAGGGAATCAGAGAGATTAAGGTGGGAAAGATGGTCAGCCACTACGTTCTTTACTCCCTTTTTATCTTTTATTTCCAAATCAAATTCTTGGAGTAAGATGATCCATCTTATTAGGCGGGGCTTAGCATCATTCTTAGAAAGAAGATACTTAAGTGCCGCATGATCTGTGTAAATAATGACATTGGATCCAATCAAGTAGGACCTAAATTTGTCCAAAGCGAACACTATGGCTAAGAGTTCCTTTTCTGTAGTAGAGTAGTTCACTTGGGTAGGATTTAGAGTTCTACTTATATAATGAAAAATGTAAGGTTTCTTTTCTTTTCTTTGTCCTAAAACTGCCCCAAGAGCATAGTCAGATGTGTCGCACATAAGTTCAAAAGGAAGGCTCCAGTCGGGTGGCTGCATATAAGTGCAGTGGTTAACATGCCCTTGAGCTTAGTAAAAGCTTCTTAGCATTGCTCAGTCCAATCATATGGTGCATCCTTTTGAAGTAGATTATATAGAGGATGACGGAGGTGATTAAAGTCATTTATGAATCTTCTGTAAAACCCGGCGTGTCCTAGGGAGGATCGTACATCTTGTATGTACTTGGGTGGAGGTAGGTTAGAGATAAGATCAATTTTAACCTTATCTACCTCAATTACCTTCGATGATATGATGTGTCCAAGGACAATTCCCTTACGAACCATGAAGTGGCACTTTTTCCAATTCAGTACCAAGTTCTTTTCCTCACATTACTTTAGCACATTTTTCAAAATTTTCAAACATTTGCTAAAGGATGGACCAAAGACTGAGAAGTCATCCATGAAGACCTCTAAATATTGCCCCACCATATCAGAAAAAATATTCAGCATGCATCACTGAAAAGTGGCGGGGGCATTACATAGCCCGAATGGAATCCTTCGGTAAGCAAAAGTACCATAAGGACATATAAATGTAGTCTTTTCCTAATCTTCAAGGGTTATCTTGATCTAATTATAGCATGAATAACCATCGAGGAAGTAATAATATGAGTGACTAGCTAGCCTTTCCAAGATTTCATCAATGAAAGGCAAAGAGAAGTGGTCCTTCCTCGTGACGGTATTCAACTTCCTATAGTCAATGAACATTCTCCAACCAGTAGTAATCCTAGTTGGCACGAGTTTATTATTGGCATTGGCTACGATGGTGATTCCAGACTTCTTGGGAACCACCTGAGTTGGACTCACCCATTGGCTATCGGATATTGGGTATATGATACCTACATCTAATAGCTTAAGAAGAGCCTTAACCACTTCCTTCATGTTTGGATTTAATCTACGTTATGGTTGTTGGGAGGTCTTTGCATTATCCTCTAGATATATACAGTGAGTACAAATCGAAGGATCAATTCCCTTGAGGTCTGCAATTGACCATCCAAGGGCTCTCTTATGCTCAATGAGAGTAGAAATGAGCATACTCTCTTGTTCTTGCTCAAGGTGGGAAGAAATTACCACCAAGTATCTCTCATCTTGACCTAAATAGACATATTTTAAATCAGAGGGCAAAGGTTTTAGGTCAAGCTTCGGTGCCTTGAGGTTAGAGGTAGAAGCACTACATTAGTTTGGGGTAATTCTTCGAATTGTGGCCTGCACTAGTTAACTTCAAGTACCGACACGGTATTTAGCATGGTTCCCATCTCCCTAATCATATCATCCTTAAAATCATGGGAGTGGGCCAAGCACGTCTCTAGAGGGTCAGAGGATAAGGTCAAAAGTGTTTTATCTTCCACGAAAGAGTCAATCATGTTAATCTCATGAAAATCGTCATCATCCTCTAACTGTTTACCCGTATTGAAAAAGATATTCAACTCCAATGTCATATTTTTGAAAGACATATGCATGACTCCATTCCTACAATTAATGATTGTGTTTGAAGTGGCAAGGAATGGGCAACCAAGAATAACAGGAATTTGAGTGCTCATGTCCATAATGGGTTGAGTATCCAAGATGATAAAATCTACTATATAGTAGAATTTATCAACCTTGACCAAAACATCCTCAATTATCCCTCTCGGTACACGAACTGAGCGATCAGCAAGTTGTAATGTGGTTCGAGTGGGTTTCAATTCACCCAACCCTAGTTATTCGTAGACTGAGTAAGGAATCAGATTTACGCTCGCTCCTAAATCAAGAAGTGCATGCTTGATGCGGTAATTCCCAATTATACAAGAAATGGTTGGGCTACTGGGATCTTTGTAGTTCTATGGCACATCTTGATTTAGGATGGCACTCACTGTTTCAGTTAAAAAGATTTTCTTTTAAATATTCCGCCATCTTTTGGTCATACACAAGTCTTTCAGAAATTTGACATATAAAGGTATTTATTTTATGACATCAAGTAGAGGAATAATGACCTTCACTTGTTTCAACACCTCTAGAATGTCCTAAGAGTTAGAGAGAGATTTTGGTGTTATCAACCATTGGGGGAATGGTGTAATCGATTTGCTTTGGAGTGTTAAAGAGGGGTCCACTGAAAGGTCTTTGGTAACTATTTACAGCATTAGATTGCTCATTTAGTACCTCTTGAAAAGTAAATATTGTTGGGCAATTTTCAGTTGTGTGAATGTTACAAGTACAAATACCGCAAACAGTTTCCTTATCCTTATCCTTCTTAAGTTTCATGGCCTCGACCTTCCTTGCGAGACTGGCCACTTTAGCATTTATATCATCATCCTCTTTCAGCAAGTATATCCCAATTCTCTCCCTTGCTTGAGTATGCTTAGATGTGGTGTTAGGTTTTGGGGTGATGTCCCATGATTGTGTGGTTTCAGTGAGTTTGTCAAAGTAATCCCACACCTCATCGACATTTTTGTTCATAAATTCCCCATTGCACATCGTTTCAACGAATTGGTGCATGGAAGATATTAGTCCATCATAGAAGAAAGTTGTTATGCGTCACATTTCAAAACCGTGTTGTGGGCATGAACTAACGAGATCCTTGAACCGCTCCCAACATTGGAAGAATGTTTCATCTTCCTTTTGGGCAAAGTTCATGATCGACTTCCTAATGGTGTTCGTCTTATGGTATGGAAAGAATTTTTTTATGAACTCCTTCATCATGTCATTCCATATTCCAATAGATCACGGATGTAGTAAGTGTAACCATGTCTTAGCTTTCTCTTTCAAGGAGAAAGGAAAGAGTTTTAATCAAACCGTGTCCTCAGACATGTTAGGAAAGTATAAAGTGGCTACAATCTCATCAAACTCTTATAAGTGCTGGTATGGACTTTCAGATTCAAGTCCAAGGAACTTTGGAAGGAGTTGGATCACTCTGGGCCCTATATCCATGTTTCCGGCGTTTCTTGAAAAAATCACACAAGAAGCGGTGCTCACCCCCGCCGGTTGTAAGTTATCTCGTAAAGTACAAGGCGGGGGTGCTTGATGCACCTCATTCTCATCCTGGACTTCCTCAACCCTAGGTTGAGATTGTCTTCTTGGTTGATTGGCAGCCATAACCTCAATTAACTCTGAGGATCTCAAGTTGTGTCTAATCCTGTGATGGATAGATAACCCTTCAATTAATCCTCCTTCACTCAAAAAAAGTTGAGTGTTGTCACAGACCTACTTAGGCATGAAGCACTCTCAACCCTCAATTTCAGATTTTATCCTAAACCTAAAAGAAAGAAGGGAAATAGAAATCTAGGAAAGAGAAAGAGAGAGGGAATTAGAAAGAAGGTACCAAATTAGAAGTTCCTAAATTAAGATCCTGCAAAAAAAAAAAAAAAACAAAACAAATCAGTTTCTAAAATAAAAATGCTAAAATTAGAAAGTTTCTAAAAATAGAAATAGAACAATGAGTTAGTTTCTAAAATTAAAAAAAAAAAAATCCTATAATTAGAAAGTTTTTAAAAATAGAAAACAAACCCTAATCTAGAAATAGAAAAAAAAAATAGAAAGAGATTACCAAATTAGAAGTTTCTATATTAGGATCCTATAAAACAGGAAAGTTAGGTTAGTTTTTAAAAACAGAAAAGGAAAGTTTCTAAAAATAAGAAAACAACCTAGTTTCTAAAAACTAATTAGGAAAATTTTAAACCTATAATTAGAAAGTAAGTTAGTTTCTAAAAATAAATCTGAAAAATCCTAACCTAAAAATAGAAAAAAAAAAAAAAAATCGTAATCTTAAACTAATTCCAAAACTAGCTAATCTCAAAAAAATGCAACCGTTAGTCCCCTGCAACGGTGCCAAAAACTTGTTCATAGGCCCAAGTGAAGGGTCGTGATGTAGTAATAATCTCGGTGAGACCGAGGTCGAATCCACAGGGACTAATTTCATGTATATTCTGAGAGTAACTCGAACTAGAAATAGAAGAAGATATTTATCTAAATCTAAATTGATTGAGAGAGTAATGGTGAATTATTTAACTACAACTTGTAAATTCAAAGGTGGGAGCTAGGGTTTCTAAGGATCCACTTGTAGAGATCAAGGAGATCTATGATCGATTTAAGGACAACTTAGAGTCCCATCTTATCCAATTGAAAGATATCTCAGTAAAATTAAATCTGAACTTCCTTTGACCTAATTCTCAATAGATGAGAGGTGTAAGAACTGGAAGTGATTCCATCACAAAACCATGCCCAGGAGACAAGGCAAACAATAGGATTTACCAATCCCACAACCAATCATAAGAGAATTGGGAGGATTAGGCGGGATTCCATCACCCAACCATGCCCATGGGATGATGGTGAATAACAGGATTGCATAATTTCACAATCTCAATACATGAAAAGAACATACGCAGAGCTATTGCAGATCTATTATAGTTTGAGTCACAACAAACCATTAAAAATTGAAAGTATTTCTTAAATATCAAACTAGAATCAAAGATAGTTCAACTTAAACATGAATTAAGGTAATAGAAAACATCCCATCACGCTACAAGCTTCACCTCTTAGCCCTAACTAAGAGGTTTAGCCAACCATAGACATGATTGAACTAGAATCTCTTAAGAAAAGCATAAAAACAACTAAGGAAAAGGAAAAAAACTCTTGGCAATGGCTTCTCCATGCTTTTTCTCCACTCCTCAAACCCTAGAAGATGCCTAGGGATGCCCTAGGGACTCCTATTTGTAGTTGTGCATCACCTCCTTTCACACCGAGTCAGAAATTTCTGAAATCTGCCTCAAATTTACGCAATCCACGCAAAATTTACGTAACCCTCGACTAGTCGAGGGTCACCTTCGACTGGTCGAGGATGACCTGATTTTTGATGATTTTGTTGCTGGAGTTCGAGTCGAGGATTCTTCGACTGGTCGAGCAGGATCCTTCGATTGGTCGAGGATGGGCCTAAACTAGTCGAAGGATGCCGATTTTTAGGGTTTCTTTTTTTCACTTCAAGTCTTCAATGCTCTTCCTTCCTCACTTGGTTTTCTTGGATCTTTAGTATGTGAATTCTTCATTCTTGGTCTCATTAGATCCATCCTTGACCTTGGTGATTCTTGAGCGTTAAATCCATGCTTTTAGCATCCTTTTCAATCCAAGCCATTAATTCACCTTGCAACAGAAACATGATTAAAATAAAACATTAAGCATTCTCAGGTTCATAAAACTAAGTAATAAATGGGGTCCAATATGCAATATTTTCCCCTCAACATCAATCCTACACAAAGAAGGATCCTCAAGGTCTATGGACTCTTAGACTTTACCCCTGAAAGTAGGTGAGCCCCATTTGGCACATGGTGAAGATGATCTCCCTTGATGACGGAGATTCTTCAGCTCCCTCAAACCGCAACACTTAAAGATGCTCCAATATAAGTAGCCTGGGTTGGGTCAAGGTTTTTGGTGGAATCTACTCTATTAAATATGAGTCATTAAGAGACAGAGTGATTCCAAGCATTCAAGAGATTCCAGCACAATGATTTGCCATTAAGTAGTTGTTGGAAGATCCTTGAAAGCTGAAGTTCATTCTCCAATCTAATCTATTGAGTATTCAATGAATAAGAAAGTGTTGGAGAATGAACTTCCATGAGAAGAAGGTTAATGATGGTAGGTAAGAAGTTACCCCCTTGGAACTCTCTCTTTTTCTCAATGCATTACTAGAACTGAGCTTCTGTTTATAAAGGCAAAATGTCCAACGGTAACATAATCGTTAGAACCTGTCTACGTTCGATGTCATCGAACTTGATTCGATGTCATCGAAATTTGAATTTTAATATCATCGAATGTAGTTCAATTCCTCGAATTTATCCATGATTTTACTTCAAAGCTTACTCGACGATTTTGAGTCCTAATTCGATGTCATCAAACCTTATTCGATGTCATTGAGATTTGAATATCGATGTCATTGAACCTTGTTCGATTCCTCGATCTTTTAGACAGATTTTCCTTTGAAGCACGTTGGACATTTTCTTGACCTTTTTCGATGTCATTGAACCATGTTCGATGTTATCCGAGTTTGAATCTCAATGAAATCAAAACTAGTTCGATTCCTTGAATTTTCCAGAAGATTTTCCTTTGAAGCTCACTGGACATTCTTGTATCCATTTCGATGTCATCGAAGTTTGAATCTCAATGATATCGAAACTAATTCGATTCCTCGAATTTTTCAGAAGATTTTCCAAGAAGTTTGCTAGATAGAAACTTTGCTTTCTTCGATGTCATCGAATCACTGTCGATGTCATCGAGTATCCATGTTCAATGTCATTAAAGGTACGTTCGATGAATTGAATCTCCCATCCATATATTCATTTGGTTGCTGGACATATGGGAGTCTTTTTCGATGTCATCGAGACTGTTCGATGTCATTGAACACGAGCGTTCGATGACTCGAAGTGACATGCAGAGAACTTTAGACAATTTACCTATTTGCACAAAGTCTTAAAACATTAAATTCCTTTATTGTTCTACGTTTTTTAAAGGGAATTATTTACCTTGGGGTTTTGGACATGGGATGTGAGGTTTAATTTACCTTTGGCATTCTTGAATCACACATCTAGTTGAGACAGCATCGTGTATTGTCTTTACTTGGGGCTCGCTTGACTTACCTACTCAACTGTCACGTTAATTTACAAACAAAGGCACTTTCAGAACCGTCATTCACTTCTTTGAAGTTGGTGAATATCGCTTTGTCTATCTAGGTAGCATTTTGAATGGCTAGTGGCTTTGAAGGTTGTGTGGGCAATAAGACATGTAACCTTTGGAACCCATTTCATCATGGTTTTGGGTTTAGGAGTTCCATTAGATTTTCTCTGTTTCTAGAAGTTGGAATTTCTCCCATTTCTATTTACTCCGATTCGATCTGAATTGGTTTTTATAAGTTCTTTGAGTAAGTCCACTATTTTTTTCAGCTAAAGGAGGTTTGTTATATCTTTTATTTCTACAGCTGATGGCATTAGAATTAATCATAGAAACTTGAAAAGGTTTTGGATTTTTGAAATCATTTCAACCATAATTTCCCAAATTCTTACCTTTAGAGTCTAAGGATTCTCCTTTTACAAAGATAGGAGATGAATTCTTATTTTTTTGAGAATCCTTTTTTATATAGCCCAGACCTGATTTGTCACCACATTTTCCGGATGAAGATAATAATTTTTCCAGTTTTGGGTCTCTGTGGGTATATCTCCAAGTATCCTTAGAACTCAAAAGGGAAGAGACTTCGAGTTTTAGTTTCTCATTTTCAGTTCTAAGTTTTTCTAACTTTGAGGTTTTGAAATTTAAGTCTAGTTTTGTTTTTTCAAAACAATCTGAAAGATGAGATTTTTCTAAAACATTGTTTTCAAGTTCTTCTTTAAACTTAAGATATTTTTCTCTTTGAATTTTTAATTTGACAGTAATTTTGTAACTTTCCCTGTATAGGGCATTGTAGGCGTCTTAAAGATTATCTTCATTCTCATTTTCAGGGTCACTCCAGAGATTTTCATAATCATATATGTTACAGCTATCCGAGGAGGTGACTCTGGCTAAGTCATCAGGGCTTTTACATCATTTGTATTTTCTTGTTTTGACTCATCAGACTTAGAAGAACTTTCAGAGCCGGATGATTCATCCTAAGTAGCTATTATGCCCTTTTTTTTACTTATCCCTTTTAGGACATTTATTCACCAAGTGCCCGTATTCATGGCAATTGAAACATTGACTGTCCTTTACAGATTTCCAAGATGTAGATTTTTCTTTTCTTTTGTCAGACGGTTTTTAAAAATCTAATCTTTTCCTGTTTTTGAAAATTTTGTAAAATTTCTTCTCAAGTAAAGTCATATCATCTTCTGTATCTTTAACATCAGAATTAATACAATTTTCTTTTGAAACAGATTTAGACGGTTTAAGAGAAATGGACTTACCTTTAGGATCTTTAAAATTTAGCTCATACGTTTGGAGAGAGACAACTAACTCCTCAACCTTCATATAATCAGTATCTCTTGATTCCTGAATGGCAGTTACTTTAGAATTGAATCTCTCAGGAAGAGATTGCAGTATTTTTGCAAAGACCTTGCTTTCTGGGATTCCATCTCCTAGACCCCACATGGAATTTACTATATCATTTAGTTTCGTGTAGAAGTCCATGAAAGTTTCATTTTCTTCCATACGAATCTCCTTAAATCTTGCAGTGAGGATTTGAACTTTTAATTTCTTAACTATAGTAGTTCCTTTATGTGTCATTTCAAGAATATCCCAAGCTTGTTTGGCTTTATCACATGAAATAATTCTCTTGAATTCATCAGGTGATAAATCACAAGTTATGGCATTTAAGGCCTTAGCATTAGCACTGCTTTGGCTTTTCTGAGCTGCAGTCCATAAAAAGAATGCAGTTTCTCTTATAGATTTAGTTCCGTCACTACCTAATACTTCAGTCATAGGAGGTTTCCATTTGATTACAGTGGCTTGCCACACACTTTCATAAAAGGATTTTAGAAAAATTCTCATTCTGGCTTTCCAGTATGCATAGTTAGATCCATCAAAAGGTGGTGGCCTGGTAATAGATAAGCTATCAAAATTTGACATTATAAAAGCTCTCAATCTTTTAACTATGCCAAATAAAAATTAAAGTGTTGAAAAAATAAATAAATCAGAAACTCAATTGCACTATTATTAAAAAATTAATTCAAACTATTTCGTAGGACAACCTTCACCCAAAACAAAGTTTAAATAGAACAACCTTATTTCACGAATGATCGTAAGGATCAAGATCTCAAACTAAGCAAGAGAAAATAAAGCTATCTATTACAATCATTCACCACTTTTCCATGAATAAAATTACAACCATTCTCCACAAATGCAAACAATAAACATTCACCACAACACCAAGAGTTATAGTGGTTCGGTGTGTACAACAACTATTCTCAAACAACCACACCTACTCCACTCCCAATTATCACTATCCACGTGATATTGGCTTTCACTAAAAACAAGGTTTCACAGGGTCACCTTAAAACCTGATGCAATTGTGATTTTAATGAGCTATCATAAAAGAAAAACTCTCATTGAGATTTTCCAACGATCTCAAAAAAACCAACAAATGAGATTTTTTAGCTATCTCAATAAAACCAAAATACAAAAGATAGAATATACTTATCTTCACCTTGAAGGCGTATCTCTTGATGTAGCATGTAGAACCACTTCTCTTAAAGTAGATTATTCAATGTCCAGTTATATAAACAAGGGTTTTAGGTTCTAGATTGATTTTAAATCGATTCAAACTAAAGGTTACTTATTTGAATTCCTTAAGATCTCAAAGAAGAGTATTTACTCTCTTTATAGAATAAGATTCATAAAACAAGAGATTTAGGAATTGAAACAAAAAAGCTATTAAAGAAATATTAAAAATACCACGTAATAGCTTGACAATAATGGAGACTTCTCTCTCTCTCTCTCTCTCTCTCTCTCTCTCTCTCTTGATGAAAGCTTTATCAACTTGAATTGGTAATATCGGATTAAGAGAAGGCCTCTATTTATAGGCTGAAAAGTTGTTGCTTTAACTCGTCTAAGGTATTCTTCGACTCGTCTAAGATCTAACAAATTTTTAAATTTTTAACGCGATCATGAAGAGGCTGAGCTAAATGTCCTAGAAGGGGGGGGGGGGAATAGGACATAATTAAGTATTGAGAGGTTGATACAAACTTGGTTCTAAGGACAACCTGACACCAAAAACCTTCGGTTTATGGAAGGACAACCTTACTAGAACGTGGGTGAGTATCAAAAACTTAAACTTAAATGGAGGTGAAAGAAATACGAACTAATCTATTACAACATTCACCACACAATGCTTAAAAAATAAAGATTACAACATTCACATCCACAAATACATCCCACAATCTTAAACGACAAAATGATAAAGAAATAAATCAAATACCCACTAAACACCTGAGAATTATAGTGGTTCGTGTGTGTACACCAACTGTCTGAAAACAGCCACACAACTACTCCACTCTTAATATCCACTCCATCAGGATATTAGCATTCACTAATTAAATAGGTTTTTTAAGGTTCACCTAAAACCTTTACAATTGTATTTTAAGTGGGCTCACACAATCACAACCCCACACATTGAGATTTTCGGGCTAATCTTAGAAAAAACCAAATGAGATTTTCTGGCTTATCTCATAAACCAAACAAAATGAATTTACAGAAAAGGAAACACTTATCTGTATGAAGATTCTAAAGTAGCCCGGTAGAACCAACTTAATAACGACGTAAATGTTCAACGTTCAGTACCACAAGTGTATAGGGTTCTAGGTCTAGATGATTTTTAATTTAAATCAATCTGGGCTAGCTTGATTTGATTTCGATCTTAAGAAATGGTAAATCAAATGTCCCCTTTCAAAATCAGATTGGAATAGAGATTTAAAATTAAATAACAAGAGTTACTTATAAAGAATCTAAAATATGCACAAAATAGCTTAGAATGAACACAAACATATCTCAGAGTGATTGCTTAAAAATAATTAAAATTGAATAGAAAACTTTGAAATTTGAGTGCCATTTATAGGTAAAAAATTTGTTCACTCGACTGGCCTTAGGTTCGCTTCGACTGGCCTTAGGTCCAACAGATTTTTGAAAATTCTGACGCGATAAGATTTTGCAAGTGCTCGATTGGCCTTGTGGGTCCCACTATTGGTCGAGTGGCCTACTCGACTACTCGTGGACTACACACGACTGGTCGAGTGGGGCTAGAATGCTTTCTACAATTTGAGTCGAACCCTGCATGACCGGTCAACACTGTTCACTCAATTAGTCGACTAGTTTCCAGGATTGGTCGAGGACCAACAAAAAAATTTCAGAAAATTGTAATAAATCCTAGACTAGTCGAGCCAATGCTAGGGCTAGTCGAATAAATAACCTATTAACCCATAAAATGACCGATACCAAGTATGAAATGAACGTAACATGCCCTAAGGTCAATTTAGGTCCTTCATACCTTACTTGTGAGATAGAACATGTGAACCATCATACTGTCAATCACATCGGCAACTTTAATTCTTGCGATATTCGAAGCTTGAACTCGACGTATCGAACTTAGTCTTCAATTAGGACTTGAGTTCTTAGACGTTTCTGGTTACAGAACTTGAACCACAATAATGTGAATGGGTTCTTGAAAGTTGAGTCTTCTACCAACATTTGAAACTCATACACTTTCTTCAGCTTGAAGATCTTGGCAAGTTCGTCATAAATATCGGCAAGATTGATTCAGCACGATCGTCGAAGATTCAAAGCAAATCAAAGCACAAGCTTGACAAATAAAACACATAAGTATGACACAAACTCGAATTGGTTTGGCACACCAAAATTTGATTAAACTTGGGGTTTCCAACATAGCAATTTCAATCTCCCCCTTTGTCAAATTTGTGACAAAAACAAAAAAACGAGTCATGCAATAGATATTCCATAAGAACACATGCTCAATAAAGAATCATGCACCATTTAGTCAACAATTGATCAATAACATATGATCAATAAAGAATCATGCACCATCTGTGCACACTAAGCAACTCTCCCCCTTAATCCATTACTCCCTTTAAACTAGGAGAAGGAAATTGTAAAAAAAATAATTGTAATTAAACTCCTCATCCACATCATCATATCAAATCCACATCATTATATCAAATCAAGCTTATCAAATCAAGCTTATTCCACACAACATTCTCCCCCTTTTTGTCACAACATGACAAAGGAAAGAAATGGATTATAAATGATAAATGTAGATAATAAGAGAGTAATAAGATAGAAAAGAACATGATAAAAAGATTAATATCAGATAACTATCAAGTATCATGTCACAAGAGTTAAGTAGTTCAAGTAGTTATCATCTAAACTCACAGACGGTAAAGAGAGTTAAAAGAAATTAATACAGAACCAAAGCAAACAGAGCAACTAGTCAGATCTTGATGAAGGAACAGGAATAGATGGATCATTCTTATGTAAACCTCTATTGATGTGCCTCATATATTTGCGCATATATTTGAAATGCGATTGTTGGGTTACATGAATCTGAGCCACATGTTCCTCAAGACAACGCAATCTCTCATCAAAATCAGAAGGCTGATAATCAAAATTAGCCTCAGAATCTAAATCTAGCTCATTAAACAAATCATCCATATTTATATTTTCTTATGGCAAAGCATCACCTTCTTCAGCTTCTTCACCTCCTCCAACATCACCAACAACTTGACCGGGTACCAGGTCCAGGTTCATCTTGCTGATATTTGAATTATTGAAGGGATGAAGATTAATGGAACCTTCTCCAATAGGCATAGCTACGAAAGCATGGGTAGCTAGGGCAGTCATAAGATAAGCAAAAGGAATATCGCTATGACCGGGATGGAGACAAAACTAAATGATAAGATGACAGATAAGAGAAGGAAGACATATATGGATACTAGACACAACAGAATGCATAATATGGGCCATAAAAGAAGTCATCTCAATCTTGTTACCTGAGCGAGGATACACATTTGAAATGAAAATGCAATGAAGGATCCTGTATCTGGGTAACATAAATTTGGAACTGAGCGCAATACTGTCGTTTCACTCCGCATCCATGTTGCAAAGAACTCTTGTAATCAAACATTTTGCATTCTCAGAAGGTCTAGAGGTCAAAGTAGATATGGAAACTCCGTCATCGACAACAGGTATATTGGTGATAGAAGAAATCAAATGACGGTCTACTTCGATCGGACCTTCTCTAGTTGACACAAGAAATGTCAAATTCTCTAGAGAAAAGTCAGTAACACACGCATACATAGCCTGCGTAATGGACTGGTATGCTGAACCGCCCCAAGATAATATGTTCTCCCATCCTACAGCTTGAAGGAGGGGGACGATGTTGAAGCGTTCAATATGATCAACATTAACAACACGCTCAACAATGACATTCCTATGTCGGATATCCCGTACATACTCGGGGTCCTCTTCGGGTGACCGAAGATGATGCATTGAAATGGGTGTGGAACGAGATGAAGAGAGACCATGAACGGTTCTCTTCCTATTTCGTCCTTCCATAGCAATAACAACTCAAGGAAAATAAGGATTGCAAAAAGGAGAGAAAGGATTCTATGGAAATCATATTTTTGTGTAGAAACACTTTCAAGCCACCATAAAACTTTAAACAAGTTGTAAAATCAAGTTAAAGGAGAATTAATGAAATCAAATCTACAAGGAATTTGAAAATGAAGCACTAACTGAAGTGGAATCGAAGATGGGTTCGACCAGTCATGTAAGGCTTGTTGGAGAAGAAGAACCAAGTGAGGAAAAAAGTTTTTCCCAAATAAAACCAAGTGGTATGTACACGACCAGTCGTGCACCACTGAAAATTTGTAATTTTGCATCTCTTTGAATTTTAAAAATTTTAAAATAATAAATATATACATTATGATACAAATAGGAACAAATCATCAGTTCATATTACACATACCAAGATCAAATTTCAATTTTGTAAACTTATTTTTGTTGAGCGGTTTTATGAATATGTCTACAAGTTGATTCTCGGTCTAAATATATTCCAATGAAATTGTCTTGTCTTCCACCAATTCACGAATATAATGATATCTAATGTCAATATGCTTGATTCATGAATGCTGAATTGGATTTTAGAAATATTAATTGCGCTTAAATTGTCACAATATAAAACCATAGATTCTTGCGCAATTCCGTAATCGCTTAACATTCTCTTCATCCACACAAGCTGAGTGCATGCATTACCAGTAGCAATATATTCAGGCTCAGCTGTGGAGAGCGATATGAAACTTTGTTTCTTACTTAGCCAAGAAACCAAATAGTTCTCGACATAGAAACAACCACTGCTGGTAGATTTATGATCATCAATGTTACTAGCCCAATCAACATCCATGTAACCAGCTAATTGCACACTAGTATCATGTGAATACCAGAGACCAAGATTAGTTGAACTAGCGGCATATCGCAAAATACGTTTAACAGTAATCACGTGAGACTCTTTAGGGTCCAATTGATATCTAGCACAAATTCCTATGCTAAAAGCAATATCAGGTCGATTCGTAGTTAAATAAAGTAAACTACCTATCATACTGTGATAAAACTTTGGATCCACACTCTTACCTGTTGAATCCTTAGAGAGTTTTAAAGTAGTACTCATTAGAGTATCAAAATTTTTCCTACTCTCAAATTCAAACTTTTTAACTAAGTTCAGAGCATATTTTGTTTGTGAGATAAAGAATCCATCAGGGAGTTGTTTGACTTGCAACCCTAGGAAATAGTTTAGTTCTCCAACCATGCTCATTTAAAATTTAGTTTTCATAAGATATGCAAACTCAATAGTCATGTTAGCACAGGTAAATCCATAGATAATGTCATCAACATAGATTTGTATTATTAGTATATGATCATTATGTTTTTTAACAGATAATGTTTTATCTACACTCCCCATAATAAAGTAATGACTTAACAAGAATTTAGTCAATTTCTTGTACCATGCCCTGGGAGCCTGTTTCAAACCATAGAGTGCCTTTTTCAGGCGATAGACATGATTAGCATGCTTAGGGTCTTTAAAACCCTCTGGTTGTTCAATGTACACTTCTTCATGCAAATCGCCGCTTAAGAACGCACTCTTTATATCCATTTAATATATTTTGAATTTTTTAAAGCATGCAATGGATATAAATAGTCTGATTGATTCAAGACGAGCTACTAGGGCAAAGGTCTCATCATAATCAATGCCTTTAATTTGAGTGTACCCTTGTACAACCAGCCTAGCCTTGTTGTTAATAATATTACCAAGTTCATTAGACTTTTTTTTGAAAATCCATTTTTTTTATAATGTGTTTATCTTTTAGTTTTGGAACTAAGTACTAAACATCATTTCTAACAAACTGATTGAGCTCTTCTTGCATTGCTACAATCTAGTTTTCATCAATAAGGGCTTCTTTTATGTTAGTCGGTTCTATCTGAGATGTAAAGCACATGTAGTTGCATATATCCTCTAGTTGTGTACGAGTGTGCACACTAGTGAGAGGGTTTCCAAGGATTTGATTAGATGGATGGTCTTTAACTATCTGTAGTTCAGTGTTATTTTGACTAGATGAAGAGTCTGGTTTATCAAATAAAGGGACTTCATCATTTTCTGAACTTGAGACAGATGTATTCAAGTGATCATCTATAACCACATTAATAGACTCTTGAATTACACCAGTCCTCTTGTTAATGTAACGTCTCGAAAAAATCCGCACAAAGACCCGAGTACCACCTCAAGCAGAAATCCTTAAGGACCAAATTCTTTAGGAATTAAACGAAAATTAATTTAAGTGTTGAACTAAATAATCGATGGATTTAGTTTGAACCACTATCTATATGAACTACAAGACCCAAAACCATTAAAATTGCTAGCTTAACACTACTTAAGAACCTAGGAGAAATCTCAAAACCCAGTTGCTCTCGGGAGCACATTGAAACTCCGTATCAGACCTGGACCGCGCGTCAAAAATCCGATTACACGAAACTATAAGGTTATGACCACCTTATTGGGCTTGACAACTATTACGGGAATCAAGCCCAAATAGTATCAAGAAATGCACAACTTGAGCCTTGAGCGAAGTGTGTGAATAACGCAAATATCTTTAGAAAATAAACTCAAACTTAAGTGAATTGGACCATTCACTTACAGGCGAAATTGAAAACTTCGAACCATCAGATTTTGGCCAAACTAGACCCATAGATCAGGGAAATTTCCCTACTCTTATCCGTATACTTGTGGCCCTGATCAAGTGGCAACAACCGTTGATCTGATACGGGTCCTCCACGGTCGATCCATTAATCCGATCGTAGAAAAATCATAACCTGGCTTAGATCCATTGTCAGAGAACTTACTTTGTGACATAGATAGGTAATGGATCTCTAGATGAGCCCCATTCGTCAGAAATAGTCACCCTTTGGCTATAACCCAAGTATACCATGGCCTAGGGCCATTGACATCACTTTTGGGCCTATTTAAAGACCTTAAACCACGCCCTCTCTCTTTCATATGAATTTCTCAAACCCTAGGTGAGAGAAGAGAGAAAAGAGGAGGAAAGAGTGAGTAGAGTGAGAGTTCAAGAGATTACTGTTGGGATTCACTCCCACCACATCACGTACCGAATCCCCATCCCACCATCGCTACACCATCGATTCTAACTTCAATTTGGGTAATAAATCCTAACCCTAAACTTGTTTTAGAAGCCCAGATAGGGTAAGCAATGAAATATCTAACCTATTTCAATGTTTAGGTACCGTTGCTCTTTATACGGGGACGTAGGATTCGAATCGAGTTCGAAATGAGAAATTCAACAAAAGGTGCAGACTATAAACGTTTAGGTTATGGTTTTCAAGGCTTTTAATGTCAGTGATGTTGTATGTTTGACTTGATTGTTGCCATATAATCTTAGTTACGATGTATTCGATAAACTATACATGTGTGTGAACTATGTGAATATATAATGCATTTCATGTGTTTGTTGAAATGTTTGAATGAAAGTGCAATTATGAATTATTTTTTCCATGACTATTAATCTAGAATACATGTTTGTTGTATGTATGACAACTCCTTTATGAAAGGATCTGCCATAATATATGATATAACTAATTTAGTTTATGTATGTAGTATTGTGTACTCTAAGTGTTTGATAAAATGTCTGAATGAGAAATTGTTTGATGAATCACTTTTAACAAGGGTGTTGAGATAGGATTCTCAACTACCTTATCCACATTTATTATTTTCTTCATATAATGTAAATTGCTACTATGTGATTTATGGATGAAATGCATATGTATAATAACTTGTTCCATGTGTTTGATAAAATGCTCAAATGGGAATTTTATTTGAATTGTTCGTTAAATGCTATTATGATTAACATATGTGACTACCTATTATATTTGAGTATGATTGGGACTACTACGCAGTCTAGGAAATCAGTAACAGTTCCTAATTGAGTGGTGGAACTAGTTTCGCCACATTGGATACGTTTGATGAATCCGATCCATACGGTGATTATTGACAGTGGTTATGCCACGTAGAGTGTGTATGCGCTCCATGTCGATTTATTCAACGTGCGCTCGTACTAATCGAACTTGTCAAATAACCCGATTGGCCTATTGTGTGTTTACCATGTATGGACACTACTGTTTGAATCTAAGGTACCGCTTACCAATGTAAAGCCCGTTTTAACCATGGTACCAAGATTCACTAAGACTCATGAGCCAGGCATGGTGGTGTATGGGACACCGTGGTTGAGCTGTCGGCCTACGCTGGGGTAACAAGTCTCCCCATAGTGACTAGCGAGCAACCTAAGCTCGTAAAGCGAATATAGCGGTGTATGGGACACCATATTCCAGCTGTCGGCCTACGTTCAGGTGACGAGCCTCCCCTAGTGACCTCGAGTATAATCTAGGCCTACGTTGAAGTGACGAGCCTCCCCGTAGCGACCTCGAGTGTAAACTCTTAAACTTGCCTATCCACTGGTTTCATTAGGGGTGATGCCCTACAACTTGCCTATTTTATGTGATTAACTAGGATTAACGGCCATAGATAGATCCTTGTTTGGGTAAATGATAAAAAGGGAGGTACCTTAGCTTCTCGAATCTGCTGTATGAATAAGCCTAATAAATTACTTTGCTACCATCTAGGGAGTTTGCCATGCACGATCTTTAGATTAAGTCGTTGAGGGAGTGCAAGAGAGGGCATGCTTATTACTACATATCATTCCTACATTAACAAGAGTAATTAGGAAGTGATTGTTGTATTGCATTATCATTACTACTTGATTAAATTGATAACATGTTAACCTTTGCCTTATAGTACCACTGAGTTGATCACTCACTCCCACTCTGGGACAATGTTTTAAAACACCAACCAGATTCTGATTTAGATGCAGATTATGGTGAGGCTTACGTGATGGAGCTAGATTTCATTGACAAGGAGGAGGAGTTCTCCTACGTGCAGTTCTCTCGCAATCATGTGTGGACCTAGAGCCGCGTCACCAGGGTTATAGGGACATTGGATTAGTTGAACATTTACATTTTGATATTTTTGTGTATTTTGAAACAAAATATGTATATATTCAGCCCGATAGCATGTTAATACTCTGGAGGTTATGAAACACATATATACTTTATATATCTATCTCAGTCTTCCGCTTGCGAAATTACATTAACTTTGGAGTATGATATGCTGATTTAGTGTAATCCCACTCATGTTTAATTCACTAATATGGAAAACATTTAAACATAATTATCTATGTTGCATAAGTGATGTGTTGAAACTCGGGAGTTGAGCCTTGCACGACCCTTAATTTTCAGGGCCTTACAAGTTAGTATCAGAGCATGATTTGGATTAAACTAGACCTAGGTTATGGTAAGACGATGCACTATGATGCACTTGACTTAGGAGGGGGGTGAAAAACGTAGAAATGATCGTAGGATCCCGAGGTTATGCGAACGGGCGAAATTGACCATTGAAATGTGACCCGTATGCGTCTGAGATCATATGAAACGATCTAAAATTTTTTTCATACCATCAATCGATGGGTTTAAAGTATTAGTCGGCGAATCCCAAACTTAAATCACGCTAAAAGGCGTGAATATGTGTGAAATGGATCAAGAAAATACGTCATACGGACGTAGGGGCATAAAGCCCATTTTTCGCCCACACTTTTTCAACACCTTGGGAGGGGGAGGCCACCGCCCCCAGGTGGCGGCACCGCCACCAGTCTAGAGGACCGCGGTGGTACCGCCCGGTCGGCGAAGCGCCGCGCCCACCTCCAGCGGGCCATGGTGGGCCCTAGGATCTGGCAGCCCGCTGTCCTCACCCACATGTGTGAGACCCTGTAACATGTGTGGGACCCTCTATTTTATCCCCCTAGCTCTACTCCACTCCCCTTCTAAGCTTCCAAACCCCTCTAAAACCACATTTCCTCTCTCAAATCTCCCTCCCATACACAAAGCTTCTTCTTCTTCTACATTACACAACCATTCTTCATCATTTTCCTCAAAACTCCTTTCTTACAACCCTCCATCTTCCCATTTCCTACCTATTTGAGCACAAAAGCTCTCTTTTGTGTCTCATAGCCCTCCAAATCCATAAACTCATCTCACCTTTCAAGCTTTTCCAACCCCATGGCTCTTTTTAAGCTAGTTGCTACTATTTTCTCCCTCTCTACACTCCTTTCCCTTATGGGAAAGAAGAGGGCATCCGCGGATGAAGTTGGGACTAACCGCCCAACCAACTCAAAGAAGAGGATGGGCGCTGAAGCAAGCACGAGCGCCGAGCGAGAGAGAAGATCAAAATGGGATCTCGACCCGTGGATCCCCATCAAAAGATTGCTACCGACGGGTGTCGAATTAGGTAGGTTCCGTAACTAAAAAGTTGTATTCGAGGCTCATGTGGATGAAAGGCTTTTCGAGTTGTACCCAGTGATGAACATGCTCCTGGAAAATGGATGGGGTCCCATATTTGAGGAAAATACCCATGCGAGTGAAGGAGCAGTGCGTGCCTTCAATGCTCATATAAGGGACCCACTACTGGAGCCGCTGCAGTTTACTATCCCTTTGGGAAGAGAGGAGGCCATAGTAAATGTAGACATGATAGCTCATATCATGGGTATGGAGCATGGGCTTGTACATGCTAGCGAGACAAACCTTACCAGTGAACGAGAAAGGAATCGCCGCACCCATTTTCTTTGTGGCCAGCTTGAGCGGTGGAGGTAAGGAAATAGCCTTGCATCAACCAAGATGACAAACGATTTCCACCTGCTCCATCACATATTTACGTATAACGTATATCCCAAGTGGAGTAACTGTACGAGTGTACTCGGCTTATGGTGGATTTCTTATACAAAGTTGGTCAAGGAGATAAGCTATGTTTACCTACATTCATATTGTCTCATATTGTGGGTACTTCACGATCTATACGGGGAGATGCCTCACTTCCATTCGATCGACTTATTTATAAGATCCCCCGAAATTTTGGCTTCCAACTCCATATGGAGAACCATGCCCCGATTCATATCATTAGTGACGTTACACTCAACAATATGGGCATAGGCCCCAGGCAGCGACAAGTAAGGCTCGATGAGTATGGGGATGAGATAGAAGAAGAGGAAGAAAGTAGTGAAGAAGAGGAGGAAAATAAAATAGAGGAAGAAAGTGAGAAGGAAGAAAGTGTGGGGGAAGGCAGTGATGAAGAGGGAAGTGATGAGGAAGAGTAGGAAGAGAAAGAAGAGGAGGCCCAAGATCTGCATAGGGAGCCTCCTACTGCTACACATGATGACCGCCATGATCGGGCTGCCTTGGAAGCTCGCATGGCCAAAATTGAGGAGGATCAGGCCTACCTAAAATAGAAATTCAAGAGGATGTATCACACTCTGAAGGCCCTCCTGTGCTGTATGCAGGACAAGGGTGCTCCTCAACCTTCACCAGAGTCAGACGACTAGTCATATGTTATAGTCGTCTTTGGGTTTTCCTTGTTTCTTGTTTTCCTTTGTAATTGCCATGGTAAGCTTAATTAGTGTTGGTGTGCTTAGTGTTTAAAGCTTTGTTAGATTAGCTCACATGCATCTTCTGTCATGATCCATGTAAGACTACATCTCATATATTGTGACAATTTTGGATAAATGAAATGCATAAAGCTTCTTTTGATTTGGAATGTGTAGAATGCTTGGAAAAATTGAGTGTTGTTATTTAAAGTCTTACACATGTTGCACCCTATGTTGTATATAGGGAATGCCTCTGAAAACCACTCGAAATATGACACGTCTTGCACTTGGCAGATCGATTGTCAGGGCACCTCCCCTGAACGATAGCCAGACGGACCCTAGCCTAGGCCCGAATCATGAGACAATGCTGGATTCTTAGCCGGCCACTGGCCTCACAAATGGGCTAACACCTTTTGCACCACCAGTTTCAGAATAAAATCGTGCGTCCTCATCGGCACCACATGTACCTCAGTTGGCTCCTCCTCCTGATAGGTTGGAGCAGATGATATTTTTAATATAGCAGAAGCAATAATTTTTTGCCACTATTGCGGGGGCCATTGACCATAACATGAATATGGTCCCGCTTGCACCACCTATGCAGCTTGCTAGAAATATGAATACCAGCGGCCTTTTTGAGCGCTTCCAGTGTTTCTGTCCTCCTACCTTTGCAGGCACTCACAGGCCCGAGGAAGCCGAATACTGGCTAGATCGCATCTCTAAGATGTTGAAGCTGCTGCAATGCACTGAGGCAGAATAAGTTGAGCTGGTCACCTATATGTTCGAGAGGGAGGCTAGTCTATGGTGGGATAGCATCCTACGAACAGTTCCCACAGGACACATGTGGATATGAGATGCATTTGAGACCCACTTCCATGGGAAGTACTTCCCCCTCACTTACCATAATGAAAAGGAGGGTGAGTTCCTTCGCCTTCGATAGGGAGGAATGATCGTGTCGGAACATGAGAACAGATTTACGGAGATAGCTAGATACGCTCCATTTATTTTAACAGATGAGTCGATGAAAATGCGGCATTTCTCAGATGGTCTGCAGCCCGATATCCACACGAAGATGTGTTGCGCTAGCATTCCCAATTATGCTGAGCTAGTGAACATGGTCCTACGAGCTAAGTAGGATGGAGATAGACTGTCTCGCACACATTTACCAGTGGGCCCGAGGCCTTGACCTGAATTGCCGAACTGCCCGTTCCTCGGCAAGAGGCCACGTGTAGATTCGCCTCTCAGGCTTATGGCTTCACCGACCCAGCAGAGGCAATCAGATCTATGGTGCACCTACTGTAAGAGGATGGGCCATACAGACACCTACTACTTTACTAAGATGATGGACAATGGTTTTACGCCGCCTCAGAAGATCAAACTTCAGCAACCACATGTTATATCAGCTCCACCTCTACGATCGACACCGCCAGCACAACCATTTTATCGACCACCTATACCATGAAATAGGCCACCTCAACGACCTATGGCAGCGCAACCGAAGTGTCCTCAACAGGCACATGTATATGTACTAGCAGCTGGTGCATCTGAGATAGCAACTGCAGTGCCATTAGCCTTTGAAGTCACTGCCCACATTCACGGTACACCTGTATTTCTATTGGTGGACACCGAGTCTACTATTTCAATAATATCGTGCTCTACATTCAAGTGTTTGGGGTTAACCAGTACCCCTATGAGTGGGGTGAGAGTCCTTACTGTAATAGGGACTTTCTCTGACACTACTAAGTTTTGTAAAGATTGCCCGATAGACTTAGGGAGCAGAACAGTGTGCATTGACCTGATTTTCACTCTGCTGCATCATTATGATGTCATCCTCGACATGGATTGGCTCACTGAAATGAAGGCAGAAATCAATTACGATACCAGATTGGTGACCGCACATGCACCTGAGGGCACAACCTTTACTTTCCTAGTACAGGTCAGTTGGCCCTATCGTATAAGTTGTTACGCTTTCTCATTGGAGAATGTTGATGGTCCGATACTTAGGGACATGCCTGTAGTCCAAGATTTCACGGACGTGTTCAGGACGATACCTAGACTACCTCCTCGACGCGAGATCAACTTGACTAACGACCTTGTGCCTAGTGCAATACCCATTTCTCTATTGATGTATCGCACGCATCCATGTAAAATGAAAGAGTTGAGGAGACAGATCGATGATCTGTTGGATGCAAGTTTTATACGGCCTAGTGTAACCCCTTAGGGAGCACCGGTATTTTTTGTAAAGAAGAAAGATGGATCGCTGTGATTGTGTATTAATTATCACAGGTTGAACCAAGTGACAGTGAAGAACAAGTATCCTTTGCCCAAGATAGATGATTTGTTCAACTAGTTGAAAGGGGCACAGTATTTCTCAAAGATTGACTTACAGTCTGGATATCATCAGTTGCGCGTCAGGGATGAAGATGTGCAGAAAACAGCAATCACAACCAGTTTTGGGTACTATGAATTTCTTGTGATGTCATTCAAACTTACAAATGCACCGACCGTGTTCATGGACCTCATGAACTGGGTGTTTCGGCCGTATCTGTACCGGTTCGTCATCATATTTATAGATGACATTTTGATATACTCTAAGAGTCAGAAGGATCACGAAGAGCACCTGTCAGCAGTCTTTGATGCTCTTAGGAAGAATCAATTGTTTGCTCAATACCGGAAATGAGGCTTCTGGAAGGAAGAGGTCAAGTTTCTGGGACACGTAGTGTCCAAGGAAGGTATTGTCGTGGACCTTGCTATGGGGGCCGTGGTTCAGGACTGGGAGCAACTCGGTTCTGTTACAGAAGTGAGGAGTTTCCTCTAACTTGTAAGCTACTATCACCGCTTCATTAAGGATTTTTCCAAGATAGCCAGACCGTTATCGCAACTCACTTGAAAGGATCTTAAGTTTGCATGGAAAGAGAAGGCAAAAGCAGCCTTTTAGGAACTAAAGGATAAGCTGACGTCCGCAGCCGTGCTAGTATTTTCAGAGCAGGGGGTTAAGTACACTATCTACACTGATGCCTCTCGTGTTGGTTTGGGTTGTGTTCTTATGCAGAAGGATAGAGTGATCGCCTATACCTTACGGTGGTTTAGGAAGCATGAAGAAAACTACCCTACACATGACCTGGAATTGGCAGCAGTTATTTTTGCATTAAAGCTCTTGAGATATTACCTCTATGGAGAGGAGTCTGAGCTCTTTTACGACCACAAGAGCCTCAAGTACATAGTCACACAGAGAGACCTGAATATGAGGTAGCGTCGTTCGATGGAAACCTTGAAAGACTTCGAGTTTGAGATCTCCTACCATCCTAGCAAGGCCACCCTTATGGCAGACGCGTTGAGCCACAAGAAGACAATAGAATTTGCAGCTCCGCTAATGGTAGAAGAATAGAACATGGTAGAGTTTGTGTGAGACTTCTAACAGAGGCTTATAGTAGAGGAGCCATTCGAGAGTGTCGCACACATCCATGTACGGCCGCTTATCGATGACCAAATCATTGTGGCTCAGAAGGAAGATGAACTGTTGATGAAAATGAGAAAACGATCGAGTGACAGTGAAGACTCTGAATGGAGGGTTGGCATAGATGGAGGTTTGAGATATCGTGGCCACCTATGCGTCTCGAACCTCCACGACTTGGGAGAGAGGTTCTAGAAGCCGCACATAATTCAAGATTGGGAATGCATCCCGGTAGTACAAAGATGTATCAGGATTTGAAATGTTCATACTGGTGGGACAACATGAAGGCCCAGATGGCATATTTTGTATCCCGTTGTCTCACATGCCAGCAGGTAAAGGTCGAGCATCACTGACCTCCAAGTTTACTTCAGCCCATGCCCATAGCTGAATGGAAATGGGATTTCATATCTATGGATTTCATTACCGGGTTACCAAAGACAAGGAAGGGACATGACTCCATTTGGGTGATTGTGGACCGATTGACAAAGTCGGCCCATTTCCTCCCGATTAGAGTTTCAAACTCAGCAAATGATTTAGCTAAGTTGTACATCAAAGAGATCATACGTCTGCATGGAGTTCCTATGTAGATTGTCTTAGATCGAGACACACAATTCACATCTATTTTTTGGACTTGAATCCAAGAAGCAATGGGAGTGCAGCTGAAGTTCAGTACCGCGTTCCACCCACAGACAGATGGGTAGATGGAACGAGTAAACCAGAATTAAAAGACAGGTTGTGAGCATGTGTGCTTGATTTCAAGGACAGTTGGGATGACTGTCTTCCCTATGTTGAGTTCGCTTATAATAACAGCTTCTAGGTGGGCATTGGCATGGCACCCTACGAAGCCTTATATGGGCGCCCATGTCGAGCACCGCATTGTTGGGCAAAAGTTGGCGAGAAGAGTCTGATTGGCCCAGATTTGGTTTAGGCGACCTTAGAGAAGATTGATATTATCAGATGTCAACTTCTTGCAGCCCAGAGCAGACAGAAGAGTTACGCCGATACATGATTGCGGCAGTTAGAATTCGAGGTTGGGGACCATGTGTTTCTTAAGGTTTCCCTCATAAAGGGAGTATTCCATTTTAACAAGAAAGGGAAGCTTACGCCGAGATTCATTAGGCCATTCCAAATTCTAGACCGAGTGGGTGTGGTAGCATACCGTCTCGCCATGCCCACACCACTCACTGGCGTGCACAACGTATTTCACGCGTCCATGCTGAAGAAATACATTCCTGATCCCACTCACATTATCAAGTGGGAGCAGGTGTAGCTAAGTGAAGATGCTACCTATGTACTTCAACCAACACATATCCGGGATAGGAAGGAACAGGTGCTGCGCAGCAAAGCTATCCCTTTTGTGAAAGTATTGTGGACTCACCATACTGAGGAAGAGGTAACTTGGGAAACGGAAGCAAAAGTCTATAAGAACTACCCTCAGATCCTCAAGGAGTACGAAAAGGTATTAATTTTGGGGACGAAAATTTCTTTAAGGGGGGTAGATTGTAACGTCTCGGAAAAATTCTTACAAAGACCTGAGTACCACCTCAGGTAGAAATCCTTAAGGACTAAATTATTTAAGAATTAAACGGAAATTTATTTAAGTGCTGAACTAAATAATCAGTGGATTTAGTTTGAACCACTATCTATACGAACTACAAGACCCAAAACTATTAAAATCGCTAGCTTAACATTACTTAAGAACCTAGGAGAAATCACATAACCCAGTTGATCTCGGGAGCACATTGAAACTCCGTATCGGACCTGGACCGCGCCGCGAAAGTCTGATTACTGCGAAACTATATATTATGACCGCCTTATTAGGCTTGACAACCATTGCAGGAATCAAGCCCAAATAGTATCCAGAAACACACAACTTGAGCCTTAAGCAAAGTGTGTGAGAAATGCGAATATCTTTAAAAAATGAACTCAAACTTAAGTGAATTGGACCATTCATTTGCGTGCGAAATTGAAGACTTCGGACCATCAGATTCTGGCCAAACTACACCTATGGATCAGGGAAATTTCCCCACTCTTATCTGTATACTTGTGGCCCTGATCGAGTGACAATGACTGTTGATCTGATAGGGGTCCTCCATGGTCAATCCATTAATCTGATCGTACCGAAATCATAACCTGGCCTAGATCCATTTTCAGGAAACTTACTCCGTGACATAGACAGGTAATGGACCTCCAGATGAGCCCCATTCGCCAGAAATAGTCGCCCTTTGGCTATAACCCAAGTATACCATGGCCCTGGGGCCATTGACATCACTTTTGGGCCTATTTAAAGACCTTAAACCACCCCATATCTCTTTCATACGAATTTCTCAAACCTTAGGTGAGAGAAGAGAGAAAAGAGGAGGAAAGAGTGAGGAGTAGAGTGAGATTTCAGAAGATCGTTGTTGGGATTCACTCCCACTACTCCACGTACCGAATCGCCACCCCCACCATCGCTACACCATCGATTCTAACTTCGATTTGGGTAAGAAATCCTAACCTAAACTTGTTTTAGAAGCCCAGATAGGGTAATCAGCGAAATAGCTAACCTATTTCGATGTTTAACTACCATTGCTATATATACGGGGACGTAGGATTCGAATCAAGTTCGAAACGAGAAATCCGACGATAAGTGTGGACTATAAACGTTTACGTTATGGTTTTCAAGGCTTTCAATGCTAGTAATGATTTATGTCTGACTTAATTGCTACCATATAATTTTAGTTACGATGTATTCGATAAACTATACGTGTGTGTGAATTATGTGAATATATAATGCATTTCATGTGTTTGTTGAAATGTTTGAATGAAAGTGCAATTATGATTTATGCTTGCCAGGACTATTAATCTATAATACATGTTGTATGTATGACAACTCCTTTATGAAAGGATCTGCCATAATATATATTATAACTAATTTAGTTTATAATTGTAGTATTGTGTAGTCTAAGTGTTTGATAAAATGCCTAAATGAGAAATTGTTTGATGAATCGCTTTTAACAAGGGTGTTGAGATAGGATTCTCAACTACCTTATCCACATTTATTGTTTTCTTCATATAATGTAAATTGCTGCTATGTGATTTATGGATGAAATGCATATGTATAATAACTTGTTCCATATGTTTAATAAAATGCTCAAATGGGAATTTTGTTTGAATTGTTCATTAAATGCTATTATGATTAACATATGTGACTACCTATTGCATTTGAGTATGATTGGGACTACTACGCAGTTCAGGATATCGAAAATGGTTCCCAATTGAGTGGCTAAACTAGTTTCGCCAAATTGGATACGTTCGATGAATTCGAGCTGTACGGTGATTGTCGATAGTGATTAGGCCACGTGGAGTGCGTATGCACTCCATGTCGATTTATTCAGTGTGCGCTCGTACTAATCGAACTTGTTAAATAACCCGATTGGCCTATTGTGTGTTTACCATGTATGGACGCTACTGTTTGAATTTAAGCTATCGCTTAGCAATGTAAAGCCCATTTTAACCATGGTACCAAGATCCACTAAGACTCATGAGCTGGGCATGGTGGTGTATGGGGCACCGTGGTCGAGCTGGCAGCCTACGCTAGGTTGATGAGCCTCCCGTAATGACTTTGAGTATAATCTAGGCTTACGCTGAGGTGACGAGCCTCCCCGTAGCGACCTCGAGTATAAACTCTTGAACTTGCCTATCCACTGCTTTCATTAGGGGTGATGCCCTATAACTTGCCTATCGTATGTGATTAACTAGGATTAATGACTATAGATGGATCCTTGTTTAGGTAAATGATAAAAGAGAGGTACCTTAGCTTTCTAAATATGTTGTATGAATAAGCCTAATAAATTACTTGGCTAACAAGACCATGCACCGCATTGCATGTGCTTTGGTGAGGAAGCGCGTGTCTAGGGAGTTTGCTATGCGCGATCGTTAGATGAAGTCGCTGAGGGAGTGCAGGAGAGGGCATGCACATTACTGCATATCATTCCTGTATTAACAAGAGTAATTGGGAAGTGATTGTTGTATTGCTTTATCATTACTGCTTGATTGAATTGATAACATGTTAACCTTTGTCTTATAGTACCACTGAGTTGATCACTCACTCCCACTCTGGGACGATATTTTAAAACACCAACCAGACTCGGATTTAGATAGAGATTATAGCGAGGCTTACGTGACGGAGCCAAATTTCATTGACGAGGAGGAGTTCTCCTACGTGCAGTTCTCTAGCGGGTCTGTGTAGACCTAGAGCTACGTTACCGGGGTTGCAGGGACATTGGATTAGTTGAACATTTACATTTTGATATTTTTGTGTATTTTGAAACAAAATATGTATATATTTAGCCCGATAGCACGTTCATACTTTGGAGGTTTTGAAACCCATATATACTTTATATATCTATCTCAGTCTTCCGCTTGCTAAATTACATTAACTTTGGAGTATGATATGCTGATTTAGTGTAATCTCACTCATGTGCAATTCACTAATATGGACAACATTTAAATATCATTATCTATCTGCATAAGTGATGCGTTGGAACTCGGGAGTTGAGCCTTGCTCGACCCTCGATTTTTTGGGCACTACAATTAAGAACCCAATATGCTTAACTATTCAGAGCAAACCCTAAAAATATCCCTTCATCACTTTTGCTGTCAAATTTATCCAGATTTTCTTGGTCATGCAAGATGTAGCACTTGCTACTGAAAACTCGAAAGTATTTGACAATAGGCTTCTTATTAAACCACATTTCATAAGCTGTTTTACTATTTTGTTTTCAAGTATAAACGCGATTAATCATATAACAAGCAATATTTACGACTTCAACCCAAAGATTTTTAGGAAGCTTCATACTATTTAGTATTATTCTTGAAGCACTCTATTTTTTCTTTCCACTACCCAATTTTGTTGTGGTGTTTTGGGCGTAGAATATTCATGTGATATTTCCTGGTCACTGCAAAATTTCTCAAAGCTGCTATTTTCAAACTCAGAACCATGATCACTACAGATCTTAGTGGTTTGTGATTCTTTTTCAGTTTGGATACGTTTAAGTATCCCTTTTTACTTCGTCGAGAGTTTCTGATTTCTCTCTTAAGAAGACTACCCAAGTATACCTAGTAAAGTCATTTACAATGACTATAATATATTTTTTGCCACCTCAACTCTCCGTTCTAGTTGATCCAATGAGATCCATGTGGAGAAGTTTGAGTGGTTTAGATGTGGCATTGGAGTTCACCTTTTTGTGAGAACTCCTAGTTTATTTACCAATCTGGCACTCACCACATATTTTATCCACTTTCTTTATTTTGGGTAAACATCTTACCAATTCACTTTGGTTAATCTATACAAGTTGCGGTAGTATACATGTCCTAGGCACTTATGCCATAATTCGGTCTCATAGGTTTGGACCATGTAACATGATAGCTTAGATGAGCTTGAATCACTGACTATGTAGTTGTTCTCAGAAGTTCTACGACAAGTTAATATTACAAAACCATTCTTATTTAAAATTTCACACCCTTGGTTGGTAAATTTTACACTATGATTATTATCGCATATTTGAGAAATTCTTAATAGATTATATTTTAAACCTTCTACATATAAAACATTCTCAAATAGAGGGAGGTTAAAGAGTTGAACTGTACCTTGGCCAACAATTCTGCAGTTGCTACCATCATCGAATGTGACTGAACCATTAGTCATGTCTTTAAGACTGGTGAACAGACCTTTGCCACCTGTCATATGTCTGGAGCAACCACTATCTAGGTACCACTTTGAATGGCTCATAGCCTTGAAAGTGGTGTGGGTAACCAAACAAGCAACCTTAGGGAACCATTTCATTACAGTTTTAGGCTTAGGAGCATAGTTGGTCTTCTTTGTTATAAATCCTACCTACTGAGTTAGATTTTAAGAGCTCCTTAAGCAAGTCTTAAATTTTCTCAGCTAAAGGATAACGATTCTGATTTTTATAGTTGATATGGTTGCTTTTATGTTTTAAAGTCTGAAAAGTTTTAGTATTTTTAGAATTATTTTGATTCAGACTTTTCCCTTTTGAGTTAGAAGACTCCCCTTTAACAAATTTAGGTGGAGATTCTTATATTTGGGAGGAATACTTTTATTATAACCCAATCCAGATCGATCGTCACATTTTCTGGATTTGGATAAAAGTTTTTTTAATTTAGGATCACCTTGGGCATACCTCTATGTGTCCTTCAAACTCAAAAGCGAAGAGACTTCTAGTTCTAGCTTTTCATGTTTAGATTTTAAGTTTTCAACTTTTGACGTTTTGAAATCTAAGTCGCACTTAGTTTTTTCAAAGCAATCTGAAAAGTGTGATTTTTCTAAGACTAGATTATCAAAATTCTCTTTTAGTTTTGAAAACTTTTCTTTCTGAAGTTTTAACTATACAGCTATTTTGCAACTTTCCTTGTATAAGGCATCATAAGAATCTTAAAGGTCTTCTTCATTTTCATGGTCACTACCCAGATTTTCTTCACTGCTTGAATCATTATTATCTGAGAAAGTGAACTTGGCTAAAGTCATTAGGGCTTTAACATCATTAGCCTACTCGGTTTCAGAATCTTCTGACTTAGAAGAGACTTCAGAGTAAGAAGATTCATCCCTATAGCCAACATTCCTTTCTTTTTAAACTTGTCCTTCGTAGGATATTTGTTTACTAGATGCCCATATTCATGGCAATCGTAATATTAACTACCTTTTAGAGATTTTCAATTCTTAGATCTAGATCTTTTCTTTTCAATAGGTTTTTACAAATCAACCCTCTTTTTACTCTTGAAAATCTTGTAAAACTTTTTGGCTAAAAGAGTCATATTGTGAGACTTGACTCGAGTTCGCTTGTGTGCATGTGGGTGTAAGATGCATTCCGTCCATCTTGGTCCTGTGGTCCTATCGGTCGAATCCCGGTGACCCGTGACCCTTAGATAGTGTTTGCGGTCATCCGTGAGCCCAGTCATGAAGACCCGACTCGGATTGAGTTAAGACCTATGCCATTGTGACCGCATCATCGCCGCTGTTCCAACGACGTGTCTTATGCGTCCATCCGATGTATGGATCATAAGTTGTGTGCATCTCATTTGTAGCCTTTGAGCATGATCATGTGGCCCACCTAGTGTGGAGGGCATATTTTTCAAGGTGGCCACCCTCTTTTGTGCAAATTCCAACACACACCACCATACACTACCTAAACCCTCTATATCCTACACCACCCACCTCCCACACACTATCCATCCCTACTCTAGCCTAGCAACATAGTTTATATCACCATAGGCTATGATGATTTTTCTCTTATCTAGGAGAGAGAGTAATGATTACTCTCCCACTCTCTCTTTTCTAGCAAATTTCCATACTCTCCCTCTCATTTCTCTCTACTCTCTTCTCTCTTTCTTTCTCTCTTTAAAAAGAAATCCAGCCCCATTTTCCCTCCTCCAGCCCCTTCTCTCTCAAATCCCCTCCCATCTAACCTTCAACAATCCGTCTCACCCATTGAAACATGTCCCTTAGAGAATGAAGAGTAAATTGATGTAACTTTGGAGTGGGATCTATTAAGGTGGGTGATTATAATTTCTGATCTTCTTTTCTACCCTTTGATCTTATTTTTTCTTCCTAGATGGATCATATGGGACCCACCAATCCATGGTGGGGACCCCATTTGACCCATGGATGTGGCCTTTTGGCCCATCCTACATGCATATCATGAAACATGATGGGGCCATTCTCCATGGACCCCATCATGATGTATTGTATCATCCACTTTATTTCAAGGGCATCTAGACACTAAAAGTCATGTTGGGATGACATCACAACCACCCATTCTAGTCATAGATCATACATGCATTAGTATAATGTTGCATGTTCAAGTAACATTGTTGTATGGTTGAGATTGACTCTTGAGAGGGCCCATTAGTGGCGGGGCCCTACCCGCATGGCCAGATTACTCTCTTTTCTTTAATGTGTAGATGATAATGTGTGTGTGGCCCATTTAGTGGGCCTAGGATGTCCCAGAATAAATAAAAATAAAAATCCAGCAAGGTAGGATGCCCTTACCACCCAAGTTCATGATCATTGGACACCTTAATCAATGCGTGCAAGTGTCTTAGTCCTAGTATGTGATCTCGAATTATGTGGGGCCCACTGAGGAAGGCCACACACCCTTTTTATGGCTGAGATTATTGAGATGTAGCCTAATGTGTCCAGCCATGTATTGTTGTCCAAAAACCTGGACTGTTGCATGGATTGTCATGTTCAATCTTTGGCATAGATTTTTGGATCATGATTGCCATTATTTTCTTTATAATTATGGGGTGTAAGGAGAAGGTGTGGACCCACCTATAAAATTTTGGGGCCAATGGACACCTGTACACACCATGGTGGTGGCTGGACCGGCCCATTACAATATGGTGTCTAGATCAGTCCGATTTTCTGGATAGTCTGTTTCATTTAAATAAATTAAAATATTTTTAAGTGTCCAAAAATTCTGAAATTTTGTGGGGGTGTGACCCACCTATGGAAGTATCACTCTATAAAATTTCAAACCCAACGGACATTTGACCTGGTCGTGGTGCGGCCGGGAGTGGCCAGCTAGGCAGGGACGCCCAGGCTGGGGCGTCCAACCTGCTTCATGGGCCCACCTTGATGTGTTGTATATCTCAGCCGTCCGATCCATGGGTGGCCCATGTAGGGAGGGTCCACCCTACGTGTACATCCCCTGTGGGACCAACTTTAGTGTACGTGGAGCCTGCCTTGATTTATGTATAGGCAGGTCGTCCAGGCCTTGGACCGCTCAGGCCCATATGGGACGCCCCATGTGGGCTACCTGCTGGACTTTGGTCTAGCAATGTGGCCCACCTACTCCCTTGTGTTGTATGATGTAACCCTATGTGGTGGGGCCCTCTGACTTGATAGCTGGACCACTTGGCTGATGTCCTAATCAAATGAAACAATTACTGGACTCCAATAGGCCCATAAACCTGTTGGGTTAAAAAAATCCAGCAACTTGTTATAATTATGCTTGGCCTTTAGGCTGAAATTTTGAGGAGTGAGGCCCACCACATTGTGAAGATCTTAGAGAGAATAATTTATACCTTTGGTTCCTTAAATGTTGGGCTTAATAAATGCACTTTTGAGGCCCACCACAATTGAATTTAATTGGGTCCATGAATGTAGCTAGTTGTTGAACTCTTTAGGCCAATTGGGCTGGAACTTTCCAGATAGGCCCATTGAACTCTTGGGCCATTTTTACCATACTATTGTGTTGGGTTAGTGGGTCAGATTACACAAGTAGATGGGCCCTTGGTTAGGTAGAGAGTTCATCTTCACCTCATTGGCACCCCTATTGATCTTCATAGCCCACTCCCATACACATCAATGCATGCTTGGTTGAGGTATGATTGGCCATGGTTTTGCCATTATGTAGGACATGTTGGTATCTCCCCGAGAGATGGATGCTTGGGATTGATGCATGAGTGATTGTGTGATTCATGCATCTGGCATTGCATAGCTTGTGGATATCCGCCCTTGCTTCATCAGGGCCTTGCCTCCACAGCGGTATTCGTGGATGGCCGAATGTGTAGACACCGAAAATATTAGTTGAGCATACCAGGTGCATAGGATGCCTATGGGTGAAATTTCCAAAACTTCCATGGTACTAAGGATCTGCTCCAACACCGTGACCAGGTGGAATACATGAGCACATGAGGGCCTTATACCGGTAGACCTTGGCTCCCACTGTCGTGTAGTCGGTTGGATAGGGGTGTGGCCTTACCTGCCTGGTGTGAGGAGGCATTGCTAAGCTGAGTCTAACCAGCTCGTAAATGGGTCCACTACTGTCAGGCCTTGTTGGTGATTGGCTGTCCACAAGCGGGTAGTGAGGTCTCTTACGCTCGTTTGACTATACGAGGTCTGCAGAGCGGTAGTCATTTAGCGGTGTAATGGACCCCGGTAATTTCCTTATGATTAGATATGTACTTGACTTATGGTTTGGATATGAGCACTAACATTACTTGCACCGCATTAGCATTGGTTGTACAAACCCCTTCATGTATTGCCTTGGTATGACACCCATTACTTATTGCATCGCGTTCATGGTAAGCCTTGGTAAGGCTAGTGATATGCTCATTGATCATGCTTCTCTCCTTATACCTCCTACTATTCTTTTGTGCACCATTGACACACACTTTCACCACCCTCTAAGCTTCTATAAGCTTATGCATGATTGATGCGTGCAGGAGACTCTAGGTAGGCACCGTAGCAGCAGAGCGTGGAGTAGAGTTGAGCAGTGAGGACTCCAGTATTGCGATTTCTCTCTCTTTTCCTTTTATTATCATGTATGTCCTTTTGGACCTTATGGATGATTGTAAAAGTTCAAATTTATAGTAGATTTTGCGATGTGTGCCTTTGTTATTCTCAGATGTACTTGCTGTGATCTTGGGTATGCTCGTATTGAAATGATTATACTGTTACGAAAATCCTCCTTGTAGGATCCCAGGATCGGAACCTGCCTCAGGAGCTGAGAATGGGGTACTATGGAGGCTGTTACGGCCAGAATCGGCCATCGGGTTCCTTGTGATTCCGGTTACTGAGTTTGGGGCGTGACACATATCATCTTTAGAAGTTTCTAAATCAGAATTATTACTATTTTCATGAGAAATAATTTTAGAAGACTTGAAGGCAATTGACTGACCTTTGAGAGCCTTAAAATTTAACTCATAGGTTTGAAGAGACCCAACTAACTCTTCTACTCTCATATTATTTGTATCACGAAGTTCCTGGATCGCTGTCACTTTTGAATTGAAACAATTAGGCAACGAGCGCAGTATCTTTGCACAGACTTTACTTCTGGGTTCCTATCACCAAGACCCCATATAGAGTTGATAATGTTATTCAATCTTGTATAGAAGTCCATGAAAGTTTCACTTTCTGCCATATGTATTTCCTCAAATTTTTTTGTGAGGATTTGAACTTTAGATTTCTTAACAATTGTTGTACCTTTATGTGTCATTTCCAAAATATCTCAAGCTTGCTTTACAGTATCACAGGATATAATTCTCTTGAATTCATTCGGTGATAGTGCACAACTAATAGCATTTAAAGCCTTTGTATTAGCACTACTCTCACTTTTCTAAAGAGTGGTCTAAGAAAAAATAAGGTAAAACTTTTACAGTTATAGATCCATCAATACCAGTCACTTCAGTGGTACGAGGGGTCCAATTGGTCACTGTGGCTTGCCACACACTCTCATCCATGGACTTTTAAAAAATCCTCATTCTGGCTTTCCAATAGGCGTAATTGGAGCCATCAAATGATGGAGGCCTAGTGATTGAGAGGCTATCAACATTTAACATCTTAAAAAGTTCAGATCGATTAGCTTAAGAATTTAATCCAAATAATAAAAATAAAACGAGCTATTAGGCTCTGATACCACTTGAAAAGGTCAAGCTAAATGTCTTAGAGGGGAGGGAGGTGAATAGGACAATGTCAAATTTAAAAATAAGCGCAGAAATAAAGACTTAATAAGCAGTTGATAGCACAATTGAAAGCAACCTCTAAAATCAAGTATGGAGATGTTGATACAAACTTGGTTCTAAGGATAACTTGACACCAAAAACCTTCGGTTTATGGAAGGACAACCTTACTAAAACGTGGGTGAGTATCAAAAACTCAAACTCAAATGGAGGTAAAAGAAATAAGAACTAATCTATTACAACATTCACCACATAATGCTTGAAAAATAAATATTTCAACATTCACATCCACAAATACATCTCACGATCTTATACCACAAAATGATAAAGAAATAAATCAAACACCCACCAAACACCTAAGAATTATAGTGGTTCGTGTGTTTACACCAACTGTCTGAAAACAGCCACACAACTACTCCACCCCTAATATCCACTCCCTCAGGATATTAGCGTTCACTATTCAAATATGTTTTTCAAGGTTCACCTAAAACCTTCATAATTGTATTTTAAGTGGGCTCACACAATCACAACCCCACACTCCAAGATTTTCTGGCTGATCTCAGAAAAAACTAAATGAGATTTTCTGGCTTATCTCATAAACCAAACAAAATGAATTTACAGAAAAAGAAACACTTATCTGTATGAAGATTCTAAAGTAGCCTAGTAGAACTAACTTGATGACGACATAAATGTTTAAAGTTTAGTCCCACAAGTGTATAGGGTTATAGGTCTAGATGATTTTTAATTTAAATCAACCTAGGCTAACTTAATTTGATTTCGATCTCAAGAAATGGTAAATCAAATGTCCCTTTTCAAAATCATATTGGAATAGAGATCTAAAATCAAATAACAAGAGCTACTTATAAAGAATCTATAATATGTTAAAAATAGCTTAGAATGACCACAAACTTATCTCAAAGTGATTGCTTAAAAATAATTAGAATTGAATAGAAAACTTTGAAATTTGAGTTCTATTTATATGTGAAAAATCTGTTCACTCGACTGACCTTAGTTCGCTTCGACTGGCCTTAGGTCCTAGAGATTTTCAAAAATTCTGGCACGATAAGATTTGATAAGTGCTCAACTGGCATTGTGGGTCCCACGACGGGTCGAGTGGCCTGCTTGACTAGTCGTGGACTACACACGACTGGTCGAGTTGGGCTAGAATGTTTCTTGTAATTTGAGTCGAGCCTTACACGACCAGTCAAGCACTATTCACTCGACTGGTCGAGAAAATTCTAGGACTGGTCGAGGACCAATAGAAAATTTCTAAAAATTTGTAACAAATCCTGGACTGGTCAAGAAAATTCTAGGACTGGTCGAGCCAGTGTATGGCTAGTCGAAAAAAAACCTATTATGCTATAAAATGACCGATACCAAGTACAAAATGAACGTAACATGCCTTAAGGTCAATCTAGGTCATTCATACCTTACTTGTGAGATAGAACATGTGAACCATCAAACTATCGATCACATCGAGAAACTTTAATTCTTGTGATATTCAAAGCTTGACCTCAACGTATCGAACTTAGTCTTCAATTAGGACTTGAGTTCTTGGACATTTTCGGTTACAGAACTTGAACCGCAATAATGAGATTGGGTTCTTAAAAGTTGAGTCTTCAACCAACACTTGAAACTCATATACTTTCTTCAACTTGAAGATCTCGGCAAGTTCGTCGTAGATATCAACAAGATTGATTCAGCACGATCGTCGAAGATTCAAAGCAAATCAAAGTACAAGCTTGATACATAAAAGACATAAGCATGACATAAACTCAAATTGGTTTGACACACCAAAATTTGACTAAACTTAAGGTTTCCAACATAGCAATTTCAGATCGGATAAAACCGAACTTTAATTGGTCGAAGGCCTTGCTCGACTGGTCGAGCATGGGCTTCGATTGGTTGAGGGTGCCAAATTTTAGTTGATGGACTTCGAGTCGAGCAACCCTTGACTGATCGAAGGCCTCTCTTTAATTGATCGAGTAGCCTGCTTGACTGGTCGAGGAAGTAATGGAAAAATTCATTTTTCTGAATTCAAAGTTGGACTGGTTAAAGATTTCTTAGATTAGTTGAGCCACAGCTTAGACTAGTCGAACCTTAGCCTAGACTAGTCGAAATATAGCCTAACATAAGTATAAAAACCCATATAAGTTTATATCTTGAAAGAACCTAAGCCTAAGGTCTTTCTAGGGTATGTTATACCTGAAAAGACTGAACATTGAAGTAGATGAGATGATTAAACTTTATGAAACTTGTTCTTTTACTTGATTCTTTAGTATATCTTGTAGCTGAAGATGAAGCTTGAACTTCTAGTCGAAGTGTAGTAGAACGTAAACTTAGTAAAGCTTTGAACTTTCCATCTTGATCTACTTTATGACTTGAACTTCAGTAGAGTCTTGAACTTTCCATCTTATTCTCTTGAACTTTCCATCTTGATCCACATTAAATGGACCACTTCATAAGCTGCTTTGTCTAAACAAAATTTGACAAAAAAATGTGTTCTTTATACAATATAGCACTTACACTCTTTTTATCTTTTATTTCCATATTAAATTCCTAGAGTAGAAGGATCCATCGTATTAAACGGGGCTTAGCATCATTCTTAGAAAGAAGATACTTGAGCGCCACATGGTCAGTGTAGATGATGATCTTAGATCTGATCAAGTAGGACCTAAATTTGTCCAAAATGAATACTACGACTAAGAGTTCATTCTTCGTATTAGAGTAATTCACTTGAGCAGGATTTAGAGTTTTACTTGCATAATGAATAACATAAGGCTTATTTTCTTTTCTATGGCCTAACACCGCCCCAAGAGCATAGTCGGACACATCACACATAATTTCAAAAGGAAAGTTCCAGTCAGATGGTTGCATGATAGGTGCAGTGGTTAACATGCCCTTGAGCTTAGAAAACATCTTAGTATTGCTTAGTTAACTCGTATGGTACGTCCTTTTGAAGTAGATTGCATAAAGGATGAGAGAGGTGACTAAAGTCCTTTATGAATCGTCTATAAAATCCTACATGTCCCAGGAAGGATCGCACATCTTTTATACTCTTAGGCGGAGGTAGGTTAGAGATAAGTTCAATTTTAACCTTATTTACCTCAATTCCCTTAGACGAAATAATGTCCAAGAACAATTCCCTTATGAACCATAAAGTGGCACTTTTCCCAATTAAATACCAAATTCTTTTCCTCACATCGCTTCAACACATTTTTCAAAATTTCCAAACATTCGCTGAAAGATGGACCAAAGACAAAGAAGTCGTCCATGAATACCTCTAAATATTGCCCTACCATATTAGAAAAAATACTCAACATACATCACTGAAAAGTGGTGGGGGCATTACATATCCCAAATGGCATCCTTCGGTAAGCAATTGTGTCGTAAGGACATGTAAATGTTGTCTTTTCCTGATCTTTAAGCGCTATTTTGATCTAATTGTATCCCGAATATTCGTCAAGGAAGAAGTAACAGGAATGACTAGCTAGCCTTTCCAAATTTTGATTGATGAAAGACAAAGGAAAGTGGTCCTTCCTTGTGACGGTATTCAACTTCCTATAGTCAATGCACATTCTCCAACCGGTAGTGATCCTAGTTGGCACAAGTTCGTTATCGGCATTGGCTACGATGGTGATTCCGGACTTCTTAGGAACCATCGAAGTTGGACTCACCTATTAGTTATCAGATATTGGGTATATGATACCCACATCTAATAACTTAAGAACCTCGGTCTTAACCACTTCTTTCATGTTTGGATTTAATTGACATTGTAGTTGCCAGGAGGTCTTTGCATTATCCTAAAGATGAATGCAGTGAGTACAAATCAAAGGGTTAATTCCCTTGAGGTCCACAATCGACCATCAAAGGGCTCCTTTGTGCTCAATGAGAGTAGAGATAAGCATACTCTCTTATTCTTGCTCAAGGTGGGAAGAAATCACCACCGGGTATGTCTTATCTTGACCTAAATAGATATATTTTAAATTAGGGGCCAAAGGTTTTAGGTCAAGCTCTGGTGCTTTGAAGCTAGACAGTAGAGGCACCACATCATTTCGGGGAAATTTCTCAAATTGTGGCCTCCACCAGTTACCTTCAAGTACCGGCGTAGCATCAAGCAAGGCATCCTTCTCCCTAATCATATCATCGTCTACATCGAGGGAGTGGTCCAAGCATTTCTCTAGAGGGTCGGAGTATAGAGTTAGGAGTGCTCTATCCTCCACGAAAGAATCGATCAGGTTAATATCATGAGAATCATCATCATCCTCTAACTACTTGCCCGTATTAAAAAATATATTCAGCTCCAATGTCATATTCCTGAAAGATAGGCTCATAACCCCATTCCTACAATTAATGATTGCATTTGATGTAGCAAGGAATGGATGGCCAAGTACGACAGGGATTTGAGTGCTCACATCCATAATAGGTTGAGTGTCCATGACGATAAAATCTACTGGATAGTAGAATTTGTCAACCTGGACCAACACATCTTCTATTATTCCTGTCACACCCCAGACCTAATAATCTTATACTACCACTATATCTACCAGGTCTGGCACGTGACAAGCCGAACTCTGGGATTAGTACCCAATGTCCACACACTAAGTCCCAAGCTTGACGTCCGGTAAGGTAATGTAAAGGATAAATCTCATCATTCATACTTCTCAAAAGGAACATCAGAGACAAGATAGGTAACATCTGCATACAAGTAAACTAGGTGCTACAAAATTCTAAAAGTACATCATCTATCTGCAAGACACATATATAGATCATATCAATTCAAAATTCCAAAAATCAAATCAGTCCCCTTGACGTGGCACCTAACTCGTGGTTGCTACTTTTTTTTTCTTCTTTAGATCCTTTACCTGAGTGGTTAAAAGTAAGTAAGTCTCATAACTTAACAAGTGCAAAGTCCTCATGATAAGTACGCAAGATAATTTAACATAAATGATATAATAAAAGAAATGCCAAAAGTGATGCAAAGCAATGTCTTAATGAATGATGGAGGATGATCATGTGTGAGATGTATAAAATAACTGTATGCTAACTATAGAAACACCTGCCAACAGTCCTCTCACCACAGACTTGACCACACTACTCCTAAACATCATCATATCAGTTATGATCAATGTAGTGTTGGAACTTAGGATCCACTGGGGTCGATCCCATGCACCAGACACTAGCAATCGACATCGCTACCCACCAATGGGGTTACAACCTCCATTGTGTATACTAGTAGCGGACCTCGTTCGCGCTTCTCCTCGCCGGTGGGTCAATCCGGTCCCTGTTTGCCACCTCAGCCCTAAGGTGGGTCGGACATACCCCTTCTTAACCTGACCTCGTCAGTGGGAGTCATATCCATGGCCCATGTGTCCACCCAGCCCATCAGTGAGGCATCCCAAGGTACCATTGGGGTTTAGGGTCTCTCAACCCAAGGGGCACACCATCCCCTACTATTTTCATATTTCTGGTGTCCATGATTCAATATCATCATCCTTGTTGTAATGCGGTCAATCCGTGATGTTTCAAAGAATTTAGATACTATTTCTCATCATATATCATGCCATGGAATGGATAGTGATGCTAATGACAAGTGACTCAAGGATAACTATGTAGGGTGCAAGATCATTAAAGTGACGCGTACCTGGGTAACTAATTCTTACATGATGCTGTCAACTTGTGGCCTCGTAGCTTGGCACTTTTGACTACAAAATACTTTTTTCTTCTTCCTTAATCATGACTAATCAAATTGTAGTCCTTGTAATTTCTAAACTGGGGTACTTTATCGTAATTTTAGTTATTACTCATTTCTATAAATTAACATCCCTTCTTGTGTATGAATGTCCTACTAACAATCTAATTGCATACTCCTCGATTTGATCATTGCATTGTATTGGGCGATTTAGATGCCGAGTATAACTATTTAAGATATTCATGAAATTGGGCCACAAATTCCTGTCATATAGGGTGGCCTTAAGTCCAATACAGATCGAAGTATTCATGGTGGGCTTATATGGGTTTTGGATTAGGCTTTGATGAGGAGAACATATAGTTATTGAAAGGCCCAAATTTTAGTTCCACCATATATGTATTATGTATAGACACCCTGATCCATAGCTCCAGTGGTAGACTAAGTGAAAGATACCTTGTTTCAACACTTAGGTCTTGGTATCGATCCCTAATGGGGGTGGCTAACAGTGAAGTGTGAACTAATAGTGGGGTGTACTAACCAGCTAACAAATAAATATACATATGCATATATACATATATATAGGAAAAGGTTTGATGTGGTTCAGCTCATGGGGACTTCCCATGAGGTCGAGCTATGTGGGCCCAGCGTGATGGGTATTGATCACTTACTCCATCAGTTAGATAACTGTGTAGACCCAGCATAATGTGTGTCGAACATTTGCCCCATCAGTTAGATGCACCATTCCATGGTGGGCCTAGGGCTTAAAAACCAAGTCAATTAGTGACTTGTTTTGACCACACCACATACAAAGGATGAGAGGGGTCACCCTTCATCAAAACATTCTTAATCATTTGTTGGGCCCACCATGATGTGGTTCACAAATCCAACCCATCCATTGAGTGTGTCCCACTTGGTTAAGGGGTCAGTCCAAGTTTTAGATGCATCCAAATTTTAGGTGGGGCCTAGCGAGTGCTTTTATGTCTTCACATGATTTTAGATGGTGTGGGCCACCTGAGTTCCGTGTACAGCTGATTTTTGGGGTAACCCAGTTTTTAAAGGGGACCCATCAAATGGATGGTGTTGATGTTCAACATATATCATGGTGGGGCCTATGGTGGACCCACCATCCCTGCCTCATTCCAAGCAGCTGGACGCTGGCAGCAACAACGTCTACTGTTATTTTTTAATTATTTTTTTATTTTTCTATAGTTTTTCATAGGTGGGGCCCACATCAAGACAATCAACTCCGCCTATAAGGTTCCCAAAATCGTGACAAGTCCAATGAGCCCAATATTCAATATATTTCAGTGTATAGAAACATCACAGCGGGCCCTAATAGTTGATATCACTAATACCACTGTTTTCTACAATGTGGCCCGCCAAAAATTCAGATTGGCTTCATTTTTTGGTTCAACGCCTAAAATGATCTGGAAAATAGGATGGATGGTGTGGATCAAATACATAAGTCATGGGGGGTGTTGTGGGTCCACAGCCCTCTTCCTCTATCAAGCAGCCTGGACGCTATCAGCGTCCACTCTCCCTTATATATATATTTCATTTATTTGTTTATTTATCTATTTATTTATTTTTATTTCTAAATTTTTGTGTGGTGTGTGAGAGATGTGTGTGTGAGTTTGGCCCCATACATGGACAGTTTGGATGTCATACAGACATCTGGTGAGGCCCACTATCAGTGGGTCCCACATGAAGTCTTTAACAATTTGATTTTGTATGTTTTCTCCTATGCATCCACACCATTAATCACATCATCAACATCATTACAATTATCTACATCATCATCATCATCATCATCATCTCTACTATACATAAACACAAGAAAAACAAAATAAGAATAAGTGAGGAGGGTGTACTCACCTTGATGGATTAGATGGATGGTTAAGATGGATGGAAGGGATGGGATTGATGGAATGGATGGTTGAGATTGGTGGAAGGGATAGGATTGATGGCCCACTAAGATCACTCCTCTCTCTCTCTCATGGTAGGAAATTGGTGAAAATGCTAAGGGATGGAGAGGTATTTGTAGAGAATTGGATAAAAATTTGGTTAAGTTAGGCTAATGTGATTAATGTTAGTTTAGTCTAGAATTATGGGAATTTATGCATTATTAGGAATTAATGGTGAATTAAAGGGGCATGGGATGACATGGTGTGATGATGTCATGCATAGGGTATGGTATGGAGAGAAGTTGACTTTGGGGGGCACATGAGAGAGGGATGGCATGGGAGGGTGACATCACACACATGAGTAGAAATTCTCTCACCCATATGTGGCATGTGCATGTGTGAATGACATATATTGTGCACTTGTGTGGAATTGAGTATATGGCACCATGCGCACATGATACACTAATGATACTTCACGGCATATCTCACTAATGGAGCGTCGAACAGACGCATAGGTGGTACCTACGCGATTGCGGCAATGGGGCGGTCGATATGAAATTGGTTTCGAAGTCTTGGGGTTCCAGTCAGTCGAGTGTGTACTATGCACGGCCGATCTAGGTGTGGCCAATGACATCAATCATCGTGCACATAAGCATAGAAAATGGTACAGAATGGTAAGGGTGGTCATCATGGTATCAGTTTCGGTTATATATAGTCGCATTATGAGGCGTGTACTATAAGTTCTTTTGAGTATTTGAATTGTACATGCAGGCATTACCAAGTTTTATTTCAGAAGGTGAGTCTCATCTACTAACCAATCAATCATACTTATAGGCTGGATCGAGTATTACAATTCCTCTTGGTACACGAACTAAGCGATCAACAAGTTGCAATGTAGTTTTGGTGGGTTTTAATTCATGAAGGCCTAGTTGTTCGTAAACCGAATAAGGAATCAGATTTACGCTTGCTCCTAAGTCAAGAAGTGCATGCTCAATCCTATAGTTCCCAATTACACAAGTGATGGTTGGGCTACCGGGATCTTTGTACTTTTGTGGCACATCTTATCTTAGGATCGCACTCACTTTTCTTGTCAAAAAGATTTTCTTTTGAATATTTTACCATCTTTTAGTAGTGCATAAATCTTTCAAAAATTTGGCATATGACGGTATTTGTTTAACGGCATCCAGTAGAGGGATGTTGACCTTCACTTTCTTAAGTACCTCTAGAATATCCGAGAGTTCGACAGAGATTTTGGTGCGACCAACCGTTGGGGGAATGGGGCAATTGGCTTGCCCTGAGGTTCCAGTTCTAAATCTTATGGAGAGTGTTAGGTTTATCATTGTTATCCTCTTCCGGGTCCTTAGGCTTTTCAGTTCTAACCGGAATGGTTTTGTTAATGGTCTTTGCGCTCCTAGGAGTGGTGATAAACTTGGCGTGCTCCATTTGATTTGAAGAGCTTGGGTCACTAACTTCATATCGTGGTTTAGGATTGGAGAGAGGTTGGGCTGGAAGTACCCCTTTCTCTTTAATCGTCAAGTGCAACTCAATTCGTTTCACAACCTTAGTAAGATCTTGAAAAGCTTGTAGTGTGCCTTGATTAAAAAGCTCTTGATTTTGAATGTATTTCAAAATTGGATCCTCCTGAGGCTTCTTTTGATCCAAAAACTGGTTAAGGATCCCCTGAGGAGTAGCAGTTTGCCCATTCCTCCAACTGAAATTTGGATGGTTTCTCCAGCTAGAGTTGTATGTGTTCAAGATGGTTCCCTTGAAAGGCCTCTAGTAATTGTCTACGGCATTCAATTCTTCATTCAATATTTCTTAAAAAGCAGGTATTGTTAGACAATTTTCAGTTGTATGAATGTTGCAAGCACAAATACTGCAAACTACTTCCTTAGCCTTATCCTTCTTAAGTTTAATGGCCTCGAGTTTCCCTATGAGACTGGCCACTTTAGCACTTATATCATCTTCTTCTCTCAAAGCATACATTTCACCCCTCTCCTTTGTTTAAATTGGCTTAGGCATGATATTGGGTCTAGGGGAGATGTCCCATGATTGTGTGTTTTTAGCAAGCTTGTCAAAATAATCCCACACATCAATGACATCTTTGCTCATGAATTCCCCATTGCACAATGTCTCGACCATTTGGTGCATGGAAGATGTCAATCCATCATAAAAGAAACTTGTTATGTGCCACGTTTCAAATCCGTGTTGTGGACATGAACTGACAAGATCCTTGAACCGCGACCAACATTGGAAGAATGTTTCATCTTCCTTTTGGGCGAAGTTCATAATCGACTTTCTAAGGGTGTTCGTTTTATGATATGGGAAGAATTTCTTTATGAACTCCCTTGTCATGTCGTTCCATCTACCAATGGATCGTGGACGTAGTGAGTGCAACCACGTTTTAACTTTTTCTTTTAAAGAAAAGGGAAAGAGTTTAAGCTTGACCGTTTCCTCAGACACGTTGGGAAAATATAAAGTGGTCATGATCTCATCAAACTCTTTTATGTGTAAATATGGACTTTCAAATTCAAGTCTATGGAACTTTGGAAGGAGTTGGATCACCCCTAGCTTGATATCCATGTTTCCCGTGTTTTCTGGAAAAATCATACAAGAAGTTATGCTCACCCCCGCTAGTTGTAAATAATCTAGTAAAGTACTAGGCGGGGGTGCTTGATGCACCTCGTTTTCATCCTAGATTTCCTCAATCCTAGGTTGAGGTGGATTTGGAGGTTGATTGGCCAGTTGATTTGTAGCAATAACTTCAGTTAACTCCGAGGATCTCGAGTGGTATCTAATCCTGTGATGGATAGAAAATCCCTCAACCAATCCTCATTCACTCAAGAGACGTCGAGTGTTATCACGGACCCACTTGAGCATGAAACACTCTCAGCTCTCAATTTCAGAATCTAACCTAAACCTAGAAAGAAACCTAAAGCAATAAGAAATCTAAAAATAGAAAGAGAGAAAATTAGAAAGAGGTTACCAAATTAGAAGTTTCTAAATTAAGATCCTGCAAAATAAAATAAAAAAGCAAGTTAGTTTCTAAAAATAACTTAGGAAAGTTTCTAACCTAAAAATAAAAAGTAAATAATCCTAATCTTAACTTAATTCCAAAATTAATTAAATTCAGAAAACGCAACCATCAATCTCTGGCAACGGCACCAAAACCTTGTTCACAACCCCAAGTGTAGTGTCGCGATATAGTAATAATCTCAGTAAGACCGAGGTCGAATCCACAAGGACTGAACTTGTACGTTTCTGAAATTAAGTAGAAGTAGAACTAGAAGAAGATGTGAAACTAAATCTGAAGTATTTGAGAGAGTAATTTTGAATAAGGTAATTAAAACTTATAAATTTAAAGGTGGGAACTAGGGTTTCCAAGGATCCACTTGTAGAAATCATGGAATCTTCTTACACGATTTAAATAACTCAATTAGAATTGGAGTCCTATCCTATCCAATTGGAAGATATATCAGTAAAATCAAATCTGAACTTCCATTAATCTAATTCTCAACGGATGATAGTTATGAGGATTGGAAGTGATTCCATCATCTAACCATGCCCAAGAGACAATGGTAAACAACATGATATACCAATCCCATAACCAGGCATGGGAGAATTGTGAAGGTTAGAAGGGATTCCATCACTCAACCATGCCTAAGGGATGATGGTGAATAACAGGATTTCTAACTTCACAATCTCAAATCAGGAAAAGAAGATACTCAAAGCTATAGCAGGTCTATTATAATTTGAGTTACAACAAACTATTAAAAACTGAAAGTATTCCCTAAATATCAAATTAGAATCGAAGAAGGTTCAACATAAACAAGAATTAAAGCAAGAGAAACATCCCATCACGCTACAAGCTTCACCCCTTAGCCTTAGCTAAGAGGTTTAGCCAACCATAGATATGATTGGATCGAAAACACTAGAAGAAAGCATGAAAAACTAAGGAAGAAAGGAAGAAAAATGCTTGGTGACAACTCTCCACCCTTGTGCTTTACTCCTCCAAACCTTAGATGATCCCCAGGGATGCCCTGGGGACACCTATTTATAGTTGTGTAGCACCTCTTTTCGTACCGACTTGGAAAAATCCAGAAACCGCCTCAAATTTACGCACTCTGTGTAACTCAATCAATGACATTGAACCACCTTCGATCTCATCGAAGGTGCCTTGAACCTATGCTTTTTTCAAGCTATGTAAATTTGTCAAGACTGCGTAACTTTCTATGTCATCGAAGGCATCTTCGATGTCATCGAGTGTTGTTTGAGGAATCGAGAATGCGTCCAAAACAGTCCAACGAGCTTTTCCAACAATTCCCAGAAAATTCAATGTCATCGAAGGGGTCTTCGAGTCATTGAGCAGGTCCTCGATCTCAACGAGGAGAACTTCGAGTAATCAAATATTGTGCCCAATATGTCCAGCGAATTTTGCTGAAAATCCATAGAAATATCGATGTCATCGAACTGGCTTCGATGCCATCGATCAAAGCTTCGAGTCATCGAACAAGTCCTTGAGCCATTGAGAAATGTCTTCAATTTATCCAGTGACCAAATTGATTTTCATCCATAAATTCTATGTCATCGACCCATGTTCGATGTCATCGAACAGTAGCTTCGATGTCATCGAACGGTGATCGATGACCCAGTTAATGTGAATTATGCACTTGTTCTTTTGACTTCCTTCTCCACTTGGTTTTCTTGAATCTTGGGACCTTGAAATCTTCAATCTTTATCTCCTAAAATCCATCCTTTGTCTTGGTAACTTTTGAGCATCAAATCCATGCTTTTAGCACCTTTTCCAATCTAAGCTCTTAAATTCACCTTGCAACACAAACATGAGTAAAATAGGACATTAAGCATTATCATGTTCATAAAACCAAGATATAAATGGGGGATAATATGAAATATCTGACCCTCAACATATGTGGCTTATTAAGCTTTCACTGCGTACTCTGATTATCTGATACATTACCCAAAATTACTTCTATCATCCTCACTGATTCATTATGCTTAATTTTTCAATGTATTACTTGTAAGGTAGATAGATATATGTGTGTGTGTGTGTGTCTAGGTGCATGTATAATTGGCTACATGAATTGGGACGCTACAGCCCCCCAAAATAAAATCTCAACCTCGAGATTTGGTATTAGATTAATCCACTTACACCTTATCTAATTATGGTTCCGATCATTCTAAATTTTGGGGAATCCCATGAAACTTTTTATTTCACCATGAGAGAATCCTAGCTGGACTAGACGACAGTGGAGGTGAAATTTTAGAGGAAAATTTTTTCAGAATTTCCTAACGTGTCTTCTATCTACAACTAGTGGAGGTTTCGCAACATCTCAAAACTTCATTAAAAAGGTCGTAAATTCTAGATTAATTAGGGAATATTTATTCCCATAAGGGAAACTTGTTATTACTGATTGTGTCTCTATTTAGGGATGACTTTTTGTTCAGAATAAGGTTATTCAAAACTTTGGGGATTTATCCTAGGGGTACCTAGCTTCGTAGTTTCTAAATTCCATGTCTAACTTAATATTTCCAATGGGGAAACTGAACATGGGTTTCTAATTCTTTCACTTCCTAGTCCCATTGAGAATTCATTTGAGTGTACGTATCTAATCCAGTATATGTCCTTATCGCGTAAGGCTTATGGTGGTCCATTCCCTCAGGCCCAGTTAATCTCATTCTCATGCTCTGATACCAACTGTAACATCCTGAATTTTCACGGCTAGAGTTTATACTCGTGCCCGAGAAAATCGGGTGTTAATAATGTATGTTCATGCAAAAATCTGGTTCACCCTCACCGAGCTCCGAGCTCACGCACCAAGCCCTGCAAGCCTACACAGGAGAAGGACAAAGGAGACCCTGGTTAGAGCAGGGGACCCTCCAATGCTAAAGTCAGGCTAGGAATCTGAGTCTAATTAGTGTGGGTAGGTCTTGGGTGAGAGATTGTGTGTACCTGTTCTTGTAGACATGTTTCCTATTTATACCTTCTGTTTGGAGTGATCATGTCCGTCATTCTTGGCATGAATACCGCCATCAGGCATGAACGATGCATGTGCTGATATGGGCGGTTACCTCATGATCGTGCACCGAAAACCACTCCTCACATACATTACTGGAGTTGATTCCTCAATGTGATCATAGACCACGTCCTCATTTGAGCCAACCCTGAAATCCAGATCTCACCTGCAACAGTCTAAGCCCATGAGTGGGCTAATCCCGGTCGATCATCGACAAGGGTCTGGTCGGAGGCAACGGGTGGAGTATGTAATGACTTCTTTTAGGTTCCAGGCTGATGTGAAAGCTCTACAAAAGAACTTGGACGAAGTAGCAAGGCTAGCATCAGACCACTGGTCAGCTTGACCTCAACTGGGGTTGGAGTATACCTATTTTGGTAAGGCCGCTCAATCAGCCGAGCCGAGTTTGCTCCTATCGGGATCAGCCTAGATTTTCCCATAACAGAAGCCCCCTACTCTTTGAGTTTCGAGCTCGGACTCAGGGAGTAAATGCTTGGGGAAATGATTCACCACACCCTCCGTGATGATGAGTTGGTGAAGTTGAAATGAACAGCCATAATCATGGCTCTCTGTTATTAAGGCGCCATATTGTGGTAGCAGCTCTTTGGGCATGAGCCTGTGGTTGACGGACACATGGCGACGGTTAGGGATTCGAATCATTGGAGCAAGCGGGGCGCTGCCACGTGGACGTTGAAAGGTGGAGGGTCGTTTGTACATTAAATGCTATTCAGTATGCTCAGCACGTGGCTCAGAGGATGTGAGCCCGGTTAATGATCTACTGCCATGTATACCATAGAGCTCGATTCCCTACCGTTTCAGCTTCAGAAACAACTGTCTGTCATGATTACAAATGGTCGACTAAGGTCATAAAACTTGGTTTTCATTTTCATTTGGATGCTTCTACTTTACTTCTTGGAGAGTTTGCACTATCAATTGTCTTTCGAAGAACAATTCTCTGTGAGTTTTTCCCTTCCCATTTTTTTTTCAATTTCCTTTAATCTTATCATCTCGAATGGATCCGATGAGGTTCAAGAAGTTTAGGGAGTTGTGAATGACTCTGAGCGAGAGAGCACTGATTTTGGGTGCGAGCGTTCGGAGGGTCCATTTGACCCGATACCCCTCCGACCTCGCGCTAAGAAAACTATGGGCCCAAAGGCAAAGTCTCATGCCAAAGGGACTAAGAGGATACCTTGGGACCTAGCTGGAAGGGCCATGGCCAGGCCTTCAAGTGGTCGATCCGAAGTAGTTGTCCCTGGTGGCTTGGTTCTTATCAAGTCTTAGATGGCTCAAATATAAGCAGATTACCAGATTCCCGACTCTATACATATCGGAGCTCCTTCCCCTCTCGACACCCCAAGGGACCCGACTAATGAAGTTATTGCAATCTTTATCTGTGTCCTCCAATGCGGACTTCAGTTCTTGATCCACCCCTTCATGCGCGCGATGACCGCACATCTGAAGCTGGCACCAGGTCAACTTGTCCCCAATGCTTGGCGAACCTTAATAAACTCCTACATCATTTGGCATCAGCTCAAAAACCAAGAGCTGACGCCGAATGAATTCATGTTCATGTATCAGGCCAAGCACGACTCCTTTGAGACGTGATGGTATTACTTCTCGGCGAGGAGTCAATGTGCCCCGGGCCTCGTCGCTAGGCTCCCGTCTTCCAAAAAGGATTGGAAGAGAAAGTGGTTTTTGGCCTCGGGAGAATAGGAAGCCCCTGCATCTGAGCTCAATAGTTTGTGGGTCAGAGTGCCCACCAAGTTCTTCAACCCAGGTTGAATCTCTTGAAATATATACTTCACTTTAGATTTCTAATCTGATCTTTTTGTTCTGATCCTTGTCTTCTATTTGTAGATTATTAGAAGGGTCCCCCTGAACTTTCTTCCTTCCTCCGAGCCCAAGTTGTCAGGGCCCGAGTACTTAAGGAAGAGTAGTGTGTCTGACACATCATCATCAGCTCAGAAAACCTCCTTTAGTCCAGCCTCTGTAGGTTCCAGGCCTCCCCTACTGCACTGGGTGAGCTATGCCACTTGATCTAGGTTTTCCTTGTAGATATGCCTCTGATTCGAGCCATTTTGTTTAGGTATGGCCAAAGCTTCAGGATCTAAGAGGAAGAGGACGTCGCGTCCCCCTCTTAGCATGATATTGAGCATCGAGCCTCGCATGAAGATCACATCGAGGAAGACGAAAGCTACCCCTATAGTGGTAAAGCCTGCTGCAACTCCTGCTTCTAACCCCCTAAGTCCCTCAAATTGCTCCTCATCATCCACCAAGGATGGAGAAAGAAGTGGTCAGAGAGACTATCATCGTAAGTCCCTCTTGTGATAAGCTCGAGAGGGAAATCATGGAAGAGGTGAGGGATGTCGAGCTCACGCCCGCTGAGGTGGATTTTTGGGCTGAGATGACCAATGCCCTGGCCAGAGGTGATGTCATACCCGAGGCTGAGCCTTATGCCTCAGCTGCTAGCAGTGTCAGGGGAGCCGCTGAGCCAGTTCCCCCTGTGGAATCGGGGGTATGCCCACTTGGCTACCACATGTCTCTCATGGTCGACTGGGCAGCAAGGCATGCGCCCAAGACGATGATTGCCAACACCCTAACCCGTCGCCCTGAATCATTCGTCACAGATTTTTCCACAATTTATTACACTGTAGACTCTTGACCTTACTCGATCTGTTCATTCTGTCTTTGCATAATTTTTAACTATATTTTTTAGGTGCTGTCGATGCTTATCCTGATTCAGGAAAGGCTACAGGCGATAACCCAGATCGAAGGGGAGAAGGCTGAGTTAGAAAAGCTACTGAAGGCCTCGGTCGAGGAACATGAGAAGCTGAAGGGCTTGGTTACAGAGGGCCAATTGAGGGAGTTGATGCTCCAAGGAGCCGTCAATGGGCTTCAGTCCTTCTTGGACTTAGCTGAGTCCGAGTTGACGAGAACAAAGGCCCATCTAGCACAGGCAGAAGATGACAATACGTGGCTGACAACTAAACTGGGGCAGGCCAAGCTTGATGCTGATGAGGCCTTGGCGGCGCAATGTGCTGAGCTTAAAGCCTCGGTTCTTTCAAGAGTTGTTGCTGCTGTTGAGGAGTTTAAATCTTCAGCAGAGAGGTCTGCCGAGATCGATGAGATCTATTACTTTGGCTATAACGCCCGCCTAGATGACATTAGGGGACTCTACCCATAGCTCGACCTCGATGCCTTGGCTTTTAAAGACAATGAGAATGCTCCCACTGGTCAACCCTAGAGCCCTGCTACCGATCGACATCCTATCACTGTTGTAGGCGACCCTCCCCTCGCGCCGATTAATTTTACTCTTCTTTTTTTCGTAACTGGACATCATGGTGCTTCGGTGCCTTTTTAGTTAATATACTTAGTTGGATTTTTGGTTGATGATTTTGTTTGTTGATTGTGGATTATACTTATGGAGATTGTCGAATGACAAGCCGACCTCTTCTTTAAGAGTTAGCTTGTCGAAGGGTTCCATCTTTTCACATGAGAAATGGTCCTTCGTAACATGCTTGAATGATGAAGCGACCTCTTTTTAAAATGGTCAGCCCATCATCAGGATCTTCTTCCTTATACTAGAAGTGCCATGTAGGTCGTGTAAAATAACTTGATTTCATGTAGAAAATTACGCCTTTTATTCAGAATGCAATCATGACAAGTAGTTCCGACCCTTACATTGATCTTCCTAGGAATAGTAGATCTTTAAGTGCTTGGCGTTCCAGGGATGCGGTAGTGGTCGTCCTTCCTGATCCTTGAGACGGTAGGAGTCAGGCTTGGCCAAACTGACACTCGATAGGGTCCCTCCCAGTTTGGACCCAGGGACCCTACTCCAGGTTCTGTTGTGTTCTAGAACACACGACGAAGGATGAGGTCTCCTCGTCGAAAACGTTTCATTTTGACCCTAGAATTGTAGAAACGAGCGACCTACTGATGTCGAGCTGAGATCCGCAATTTTGCAGTGTCCTTCAACTCCTCGAGTAAGTCAAGGCTTGTTGCTATTTGCTCGGTGTTTCATTCATCTTGATAGGATCGCACTCAAGTAGTAGGGAGTCCTATCTCAACGGGGACAATGGCCTCAGCGTCGTAAGAAAGGGAGAACAAGGTCTCTCCCGTTGCCGATCGAGCCGTAGTCTTGTATGCCCATAACATGAACAAGAGTTCCTCGTCCCAAGTACCATTTGCTTTTTCCAACTTAGTCTTGAGATGATTTTTTATGATCTTATTCACCGCCTCCACCTAGCCATTGGAGTGAGGGTGCCGAGGTGACAAGTAGGCGTTGACGATGTCGAGCCTTTGGCACATACCCCTGAATCTATCATTGTCGAACTATTTTCCATTGTCTGACACAATGGTGTGTGGAATTTCAAACTGGCATATTTTTCTGGATGAAATCTGTTACCTTCTGTTCAGTGATCTTGGCGACAAGCTTAGCTTCAATCCACTTAGTGAAGTAATCAACGCAACAATTACATACTTAGTCTGTCCTTTACCCTGAGGCAGAGGCCTAATGATATCAATCCCCCACTGGGTTGAAAGTACCTTGGTTTGTCAATTAGTGTTAGTGTTGAGTTAGCAAGACAAGTGAGCCCCATAGGAAGATCATTCAAGCGTCTGCCACAATTGGATGTGTGTCACGGACTCGTCAACAGTAAACATAGCCTCACATCCCATGTCCCAAAATACCAGGTATATAAAACCCTTAAACATGGTTAGAACAACATAGGTTTTAAGGTGTGAAAACTGTTTTGCAAAATCAGGAAAATCTCTAAGTTTTCAACCTTTGTCGATTTATTGATAAGTACTTCGATGAAATCGGACTCTGTTATCGATTTCCTCGATACTCACTCGATGATATCAAATGAGGACTTCAGATGTCCAGCAGCCAAAATGAATATTGTGCTGAATTCTCAATGAATCGATGATAGAATCAATATCATCGACTTTCTAATCTCAAGTTCATCCAACAAGCTCGATAAATTCGACATCTGGTTAGTCTGTATCCAATAAGTAGTTAGGGAAAATCTTGTGATGTTCGATATCTCAAAGAGAGCCTCGATATCCTCAAATTTCAAATCTTAATGATATCGATGGCCTTCGACGTTATCGGATTGGGATACAAATTTGTCTAGTAAGCTTTCTGGTAAAATCCTTTAATTGTTCGAAGTATCGAGGATCACTCGATGATATTAATATTTAAAGATTGATCATATCGAGACCAGGACGATGTCATCAAATTGGGACACAATCAGTCCAGCGAGTTTATAGGAAAATTCCTTGAAAAGATCGATGAATCGGAACTGGTATCGATATCATCGATATTCAAAATCAGATGATATCGAGGGATGCTCGATCATATCAAAACTTGTTAAGTTCCTAAGGCAAGACTGCTCTCATGTTTTTCAAATGTTTAGGAATCGTTCCGTGGGTCGATGAAATCGGAGGTCGAAATTCAATGACATCGAAGCATGTTCGATATCCTTGATCAGTTGGCACAAAGGTTTAAAAGTGTTTGACAAATTGAGTTTACGTCATTGAGCGGCCATTCGACGTTATCGAGAGTATACGCTTGATGATATCGAAGCCTGCTCGATGAAATCGAACTCTATTAAAAAATATGATTGTTTCATTTTCTTTGGAACTTTTTGCCCATTTAATGACAGATTGCCTTAGGTTGTGTAGAGAGAAGATAAATAGAGCTTTTGTGTGTTTAATTCAGATCACCTACCCTAAAGCCCTTTTCTCTCATGGGAGTTCATCCTCCGATCCACCCTCATCATTGATGTTCAATAAAGTGGATTAGGGAATGAACTTCCTCATTCAAGGATCATCCAGCCACTACCTTAATGGCAAATCATTGAGCTAGGATACCTTGAATGCTTAGATGCTTGGAATCACTGTACCTCTAAAATAGTAAAACATTTAATAGAGTAGGATTCTAACATAACCTTGACCCAACCCGTCGCTATACATTGGAGCATCATCTGTGTTGCGGTTCAAGGGAGCTGAAGTGTCTTCATAACAAAGAAGGAGATCTTCATCAACATGCGTAATGGGGCTCATCTACTTATCTGTAAGTCATTAGAGTCCAGAGACCCTGCTGATCATTCCTTTGTGTAGGATTGGGTCACAGGTGATTCTCACCCCTTTCAAGTCCTCATAAGAGGCCTCCGACAGGAGAATACGTGTGGGTGTTGTGTGTTGACCCTTGCTCCTGGGGAGCATAAACCTGAGGTATCTTCTGTGGATCCTTAGCCTTATGGCCTAAAACTTAGGTGTTGTGTGTTGATATTTGCTTTTGTGTAGGGCATAAACTCTAGGTTCCAAGTGTGGATCCTTGGCCTGCATGGCCTAAAATCTGGGTGGTTTGTGTTGACCCTTAATCTTGTGTGGGGCATAAACTTTTATCTCGCGGAGACATGTTAAGTACCTTGTGTAGGTCCTAAAGTCAGCCTTATGTAGGTTGTACTAGTTTGAGGTAAACCTGATTTGAAACCTCTGTTAGTGAAATCCGATACACTCAAGGGTTGAGTGCATCCTCCGGGAGTGGAGTAGGCAAGTAGCCGAATCACTATACATGACTGTGTTTGGGAATGGTTATTTCCACTGTATCCTTCTGTGTTTACTTTGAATGTTCACATGATGCATGATGACATGAGTATTTAGAACTGATAAGTATCACATTCCACACACAGTCACTCATTCAATCCATCATAGACTAAATTTATGTATTGCTTATATATTAAATAGTCTTTTTGTCACACCCCAAATCCGGGGACGGACAGCTTCCGTGATGCCCCGAATCTGGCACTCGACTTCCATACACCAAGTCCCGAGTTCGACGCACCACAAGGAAGATTTTTTATTAAAAATTTTTTAATTGTATATACATATAATAATACCTGAGCATGAAGATCCATGATCAAAATACCAAGCAACACTCTCCATTATAAATCATAATGGTTACAAGTACAATGCTTTCCAAAAGGTACACGACGTCAACATTGCCAAATCGAAAAATAGATACAATGCATTGAGAAAGCTAAGTTTTCCAAGCTACTCCTGCCCTAAAAAAATGGGAAATGGGAAGCTTAGGTAAAAAGCCTAGTGAGTACACACGTGTGTGCAATGTGTCCTACATGCAAGTAAGACAAATATACCATAAGGAAATCGTGTATGGTGAAAGGTGTGTAGAACGTAAGGTATGATGCCAATGCAAATGCAATGCATATGCATCATAGTAATACTCCGAGTCAATACTACCAGTATCATCAATTCATATTTCCATTTCTCCTATACCACAGCCATAACCGTATTACATGCATCCGTAATCGCATCACCATCATCATCATATTGTCATGCCAGATCATAACTGTATACCTCGGGAAAAGATCGTGGTCAACACCCATGCACCAGACACTAGTAATCGACCTCACATACCCGCCTTGCGGTGGACTTTCACTAACTGTATATCATATGAAACACCGTGGTCGATACCCATGCACCAGACACCAGTAATCGACCTAGCATACACTCCCTATGGTGAACTTCCACCCGGCATGCCAGTAGCGAACTTCATTCGCACTTCTCATCGCCGACGAGTCAGACCGGTCCCTGTTTACACCTCAGTCCTTAAGCAGGGTAGACCCACCTCTTCTCAACCTGATCTTGTCAATGGGAGTTAAATCGATGACCCATGTATCCACTCAGCTCAACGGTGAGGCAACCCTAGCTAGCATCAGGGTTTAGGGATTTTTAACCCAAGGGGCACATCATCCCCTACGATTTCCACACTTTCGGTGTCCCGTTCATTTTCACGGATAACCCAAGTCATCATCATAGATGTACATTTCATCATCAAGATCCAACTCATGTTATACGGCCTGACTGTGGTATTTCGATCATCATGTATGTCATGATTATACATGAATTCAAGCAATCATGATAACGCATACGTTCAAGTGCATGTGGTATACATATAATGCCATGAGTTTAGGGTCTGCTTAACCTTTAAGCCAAAAATGACATACAATCATTATGTGCCACTATCAACTATATCAATCCATAGTCATATGACTAAACTGAAGAGGACATATCTTATACATGAACAAATATATTGAAGCACACTTGCACTGTAACGTCTCGAAAAAATCTGTACAAAAATCCAAGTACCACCTTAGGTAGAAATCACTAAGGACCGAATCCTTTAGAAATTAGACGAAAATTAATTAAGTACTAAACTGAATTAATCGATGAATTAGCTCGAATCACTTTCTATACGAACTGTAAGACCTAAAACCAGTAGAATCGCTAACTATATATTACCTAAAAACCTAGGATCAATCACAAAACCCAGTTGCTCTCGAGAGCACATTGAAACTCCGTATCGGACCTAGACCGCACATCGAAAGTCCAATTACCACGAAACTATACGGTTATGACCGTCTTACTGGGCTTGACAACCATCTCAAAAATTAAGTCCAAATAGTATCCAGAACGTACAACTTGAGCCCGGAGCGAAGTGTGTGAGAAACGTAAATATCTTTAGAAAACAGACTCAAACTTAAGTGAATTGGGCCGTTCACTTGCAGGAAAAATTTAAGGTTTCAGAACATCAGATTCTGACCCAACTACACCCTCGAACCAAGGAAATTTCCTAACACAGGTCAGTGCACTTGTGGCCCTAATCGAGTGGCAATGACCGTTGAACTGAAACTAGTCCTCCGCGGTTGATCCACAAATCCGATCAGACCGAAATCTTAACTTAGAATAGATCCATTGCCAGGGAACTTTCTTCGAACCGTATGTAGGAAATGGATCTCTGGATGAGCTCCGTTAGCCCGAAACAACCACCCTTTCGCTATATCCTAAGTATACCATGGCCTTGGGGCCATTGCATCAGTTTTGGGCCCATATAAGGGCCTTAACCCACCCCTCTTTCATTCCATATGAATTTCCAAACCCTAGGAGAGAGAAGAGATAAAAGAGAAGGATAAAGTGAGGGAAAGTGAGAGAGAGTTGGGGTTTACTACCGGGATTCGATCCCACCACTTCATGTACTGAATCATCCCTCCTGTATCTCTACACCGGTGATTACAATTCCATTTTAGGGTAAGAAATCCTTACCCCAATCTGTTTTAGGTATCTTGGTAGATGAATCAATGAAATAACTAACCTATTTCGTGATTTAGGTAGCCGTTGTGCCGTAGATGAAGGCATAGTGTTCAAACTAAGTACGATAAGAGTTTACCGACAAAAGGTGCAGACTATAAACGTTTAGGTTATGATTTTTAAGGCTTTCAATGTCAGTAATGATTTATGACTAACTTGATTGCTATCACATATGCTTAGATGCGATGTTTTCCGTGTATTACATATATATATGAACTATGTTGAAATTAATGCATTCCATGTATTTGTTTAAATGTTTGTATGAATATGGAATTATGATTTGTGCTTACCATGATTGTTGTTTAAGAATACATGATTGTTGTGTGTGTGACAACTCCCTTGTGAAAGGATTTGCTATAATATATGTTTTAACTAATTTATTACAAGTATGTGATATATGTAGTCTAAGTGTTTGATAAAATGCCTGAAGGAGAAAATGATTGTGGAAATGTATTTAATGAAGGTGTTGAGATAGGATTCTCAATTCTCTTATCTATAGTTACAGTTTCCTTCATGTAACTTATCTTACTACTACGTGATTTATGGATGAAATACCTATGTATAATAACATGTGCACTATGTGTTTGTTGAAATGCTCAAATGAGATTTATATTTAGATTGGTTATCACTTGTTGTCCTAGACTATCACATGAGAATGCTATTATTTTAGAGTGTGATTGGGGCTACGATGTAGTCCAAGCAATCGGTAACGACTTCCGATCAAGTGGCCAAATCATTTTAGCCACCACGGACACGTTCGATGAATCCGAGTCATACGGTGATTATTGACAGTGGTTAGGCCACAAGGAGTGCATATGTGCTCCATGTCGATTAATTCAACATGCACTCATACTAGTTGAGCTTGTCTAGTAACCCGATTGGCCCAATGTATGTTCACCATGTATAGATGTTACTGCTTGAATTCAAGGTACCAACTTACTAGTGAAAAGCCTGTTTAACCTTGGTACTACGATCCGCCAAGACTCATGAGCTGAGCATGGTGGTATGGGACACCGTGGTCGAGCTGTCAACCTATGCTGGGGTGATGAGCCTCCCCGTAGTGACCAATGAGCAACCCAAACTCGTGAGCTAAATACGGTGGTATGGGACACTGTATTCAAGCTATCGGCCTACGATCAGGTGATGAGCCTCTCGTAGTGACCTCGAGTATACACTAGGACTACGCTAAAGTGACGAGCCTTTCCGTAGTGACCTCAATTATAAACTAGGCCTACGCTAAGGTGACGAGCCTCTCTGTAGAAACCTGGAACCGCCTATCTTATGTGATTAGCTAGGATTGATGACCCTAGATGGATCATTGTTTGGGTCAATGATATAAAGGAAGGTACCTTAGCTTCCTAAACCTACTGTATGAATAGGTCTAATTAAGAACTTGGCTAATCACGCACATGCACCGCATTGCATGTGCCTTTGGCGTTAGAGTTGAGCACAACGGGCGTGTTGCATGCACGACCGTGGGACGATGTCCCAGAGGGAGTGCAGGCGAGGGTATACATCATTAATACATATCATCCTTGCATTAACTAGAGTATTTAGGAATGCTTGTTGTATTGCTTTATCATTATTGCTTGACTGAATTGATAAATGTTAACTTTTGCCTTATATCTCCACTGAGTTGATCACTCACTCCCACTCTGAGACAGTGTTTTAAAACACCAACCAGACTCTATTGTATTTTCAGTTGATGTCGAGGCTTACGAGGTGAAGCCTGACTTCTATGACGACGAGGAGTTCTCCTACTTGCAACTCTCTGGGGGGTCTATGTAAACTTGGAGTTGCATCACTGGGGCTACAGGGATACGGATTAAATGACATTACACTTTATCATTTTGTATATTTTGGAATTATACATGTAATTATTTAACATGGTAACATGTTCACACTCTGGAGACTTACAACAACTTATATGTTTTATATATCTATCACAGTTTCTGTATGCTTAATTAAATCATCCTTGGAGTATGATATGCTGATCTAGGGTAATCCCATTCATGTTTAATGCACTAATATGGACAACATTTAATCATCATTATCTATGTTGCATAAGTGATTCGTTGGAACTCGGGACTTGAGCTTCTGCTCGACCCCCGATTTTCAGGGCGTTGCAAGTTGGTCTCAAAGCATGATTTGGATTAAACCGGACCTGGGTTATTAACACATGATGCACACTGATGTACTTTAACTTAGGAGGGAGCAATGAAACGTAGAAATGATCCTACAATCCCAAGTTTCGCCCGACGGTGATCATATGTTCGTTGAAGCGAAACTGACCATAGAAACAGGACCCGTATGCATTTGTGATCATGCGAGGTGATCCCAATCCTTTTGCAGACTGTCAATCGATGGGTTTAGATGATGATTCGGTGTATTCCACACTCAAATAACCCGAAGAGCGTGAATATGCACGAGATCGGACCCGAAACGCCTCAAACGGACTCGGGGGCCTAAACGATGCAAATCGGGGGAATCCAAAGTAGACCCCGCACACATACGACACTCCAAGAGGGGGATGCCATCACCCCTGGGGTGAGCCATCATCCCCCTATCCAGTGGACGGTGATGTCATCGCCCCATCGGCGAGGCCTTGCAGTCCACGGACAGCGGGCCTGTAGACCCGCGTCGGGCCGGTCGGGCAGACGAGTGTGGACACATGTGGGGCCCATGAAATCATATGGGACCCCTTATATCCATCCCATTTGCTTCCTTTCCTTCATTTCCACCCCTCCAAGCTTTCCAATCTCCTAGAAATACCATTTTTCTCTCTCAAATCCTTCCTCCATTCTCATATCTTCTTCATTTTCTTCATTCCATACACACCTCCCACCATTCCTTTCAAACCCACCTCCAATCTCCCTCATTTCCTCCCATTTGAGCACACAAACCCTCTTTTGTGTCTCAAAAATCTCAAAGTCCACCAACCCATCCTATCCCTCCATTTTGTTTCACTCAAATGGCCCTTTTTAAGCTCGTGGCGATGATTTTCTCCCTTTCCACACTCCTTTCCCTCATGGAGAAGAAGAGGGCTTCCACGGATAAATTCGGGCCTAGCTGCCCTACCCGTTCGAGGAGGCAAAAAGGTGCCGAAGCAAGTTCAAGCATCGATCGAGAGATCAAGATGAAGCGGGATCTCGATCCCCAGCTTCCTCGAGAGAGAGAGCTTTACTGACGGATATGGCACATGGAAGATTTTAAGGTCGTAGGGTCCTCTTAGAAGCACATGTGGACGAGAAACTATTTGGGTTTTATCCGGCGATAGATCTCTTGTTGGACGCCGGATGGGGTCTCATATTTGAGGGCAAGTCTCATGTGAACGAGAGCACTGTCCAAGCTTTCTACGGCCATATACAAGAGCCACTACTGGAGCCTCTACAGTTCTCTATCCCCATATGAAGGCTGGAAGCCATTATCAATGTGGCCTTGATAGCCCGAATCATGGGGATGCCACTTGGTGAGGTTCATGCTAGCAAGAAGAACCTCAAGAGTGCACATGAAAAGGATCACCCCACATGATTTCTTTGTGGCTGACTGGTCCACTAGAATCCAGGCAATTACTTCCTGGCGTCCAAGATGACTCTTAACTTCCGCCTACTCCACCACATCTTCACACATAACATGTATCGTAGGTGGAGCAATCGCAGCGAATGCATGCATCTGATGGTAGACTTCCTATACCGAGCTGGGCAAGGAGACAAATTGTGCCTGCCTACGTATGTACTACTATAGATAATTCAGACCGCGCGCCATCCTAAGACAAGCATTTCACTCCCATTCGGCCGACTTATATGAAAGCTTGCTCATGAATTCGGCTACAGGCTTGGCTCAGAAAGGCTTGCACCGATCCATTTGATCAATGACACTACTCTCAACAACATGAATATGGGACCATGACAATGTCAGGCCCGACTCGATGAGAGTGAGGATGAGATGGGAAGTGAAGAAGAAGAGAGTGATGAAGAAGGTGGAGATGAGATAGAGGAAGAAATCGAGGAAGAGGAAGAGCAGGAAGAGGAAGAAGAGGAGGCCTAAGACATTGATGAGGGCTCTCCTCCTACTACACATGAGCGCGACAGTGATCAGGCTGCTTTGGAAGCCCGTTTGGCTCAGATTGAGGAAGGCCAGGTCACCCTGCGACAGGAGGTCAGTGAGACCTGGGCCAAGCTGGAAGAAGGTCAGGCCTCCATGAAACAGAAATTGAAGAAGGTATCTCGCACCTTGAAGGGTATCCTCCATCACCAGATTCTGACGGCTAGTCCTATGTTGTAGTCATCTTTGGCTTTTCCTTTCTTTCTTATTTCCTGTGTTATAACCTTAATAGGCTTAGTAGTAGGGTAGGTTTGATGGTGTGTTTGGTGTTTAAGGCTTTCATTAGGTTAACTCACATACGTTTTCTGTCATGATTCATGTAAAGCTATATCTCATGTATTATGACAAATTTTGTTAAATGAAATGCACGCAGCTCATTTTGTTATGAAATGTGTGGAATGCTTGAGAAATTGAGTGTTGTTGTGCAAAATCTTACACATGTTGCACCCTATGTTGTATATAGGGAATGCCACCTAAGGCCACATAGAGTACGACACGTCTTACACTTGGCGACTCGATTAACGGGGCACCTCTCCCAAGCAATAGCCATTCGGACCCCAGTTTGGGCCCGAGTCACGAGACTATGCTGAATTCTCAGCCGGCCACTAGCTCCACAAATGGGCTGACACCTTTTACACCATCGGTTCTGAAGCAGAACCGTGCATCTTCATTGACGCCCCACATGCATCAGGCTCCTCCTCCTGGTAGGCTGGAGTAGATGATGCTCCTTATGCAGTAGTAACAGCAGATTTGGACCACTATTGCTGAGGCCCTTGCCCAGAACATGAGTGTGGTTCCGCCTGCACCATCTGTGCACCCTGGTGGGAATGTGGGTGTCGACGGCTTATTCGAGAGATTTCAGCGCTTCCGACCTCCCACTTTTATGGGTACTCACAGACCCAAGGAGGCCTAGTATTGGCTTGACTGCATCTCTAAGATGCTGAGGCCGCTGCACTGCACTGAGGCAGTGCAGGTTGAGTTAGTCACATACATGTTTGAGAAGGAGGCCAACCTCTAGTGGGATAGCATCCCACGGACGGTGCCTACTGCGTACGTATGGATGTGGGAGGCTTTTGAGACACGCTTCCACAAGAAGTATTTCCCTCTCACCTACCGTAATGAGAAGGAGGGAGAGTTCCTTCGCCTTCAACAGGGAGGGATGACAATGGCAGATTACAAGAATAGGTTCATGGAGCTGGCCAAACATGCTCCTCTGATCCTAATGAACGAGCCGATGAAAATGCGGTGATTTTCTAAGGGTTTACGGCCTGAGATCCACTCAAAGATGTGTTACGCTAGCATTAACAACTATAATGAGCTAGTGAACATGTCCCTCTGAGCTGAGCAGGATGGGTGTAACGCCCTGAAATTCGGGGGTCGAGCATAACTCAGCTCCCGAGTTCCAAAACATCACTTATGCAACATATTTAATGATGGATGTATGTTGTCTGTATTAGTGCATAAGACATGGAATAGATTAAGCCAAAGCATAGATATAATTCAGGGATAAGTGAAGAAAGCAAGCGGAACACTTATAGAAATATATGTGTACAAGTGCAAATCCCTGAAGTACATAAACATACCAGATCGTAATGTAAGTGTTGCTATCAAAACTACAAATATCAAGTTACATCATTTAATTCCCAAAAATAATCCCAAAATCCCGCGCATCAGAACAAGGCTCGCTAGAACCCGTCTGAAAATTGCATATAAGAGAAAGTAGCCTCATCATCATCCATCTCCCGCTCTGCCTCAGAAGTCGCCTCAACATCTGCAACATCAAAACCTAAGACAGAGTCTGGTGGGTGTTTAACACCGCCCCAGAACGTGGGAGTGAGTGATCAACTCAGTGGAACAATAAAGCATAGGTTAACATGTTATCAGTTCAATCAAGCAGTAATGATAAAGCAGAACAAGTAAACAAGTCCTAAGTACTCTTGTTAATGCAAGGATGTATGCAAAATGATGCGTGCCCTCACGCGTACACCCTCAGCGTCTTCATCTTACGTTACGCATGACACCACCTCAAAGTGCGCCACATCTACAAAGCACATGCAAATGCGGTGCATGAACATGATTACCAAGTTGTTATTAGTCCATTTCATACAGCAGGATTGAGAAGCTAAAGTACCTTCCTCATATCACCATCCAAACAGTGATCCATACTAGGGTCGTCAGTCCTAGACATCTCATACGATCATGTGGTTGTAGGTCGTTGCAAAGGGCTCGTCACCAATCAATGCACGCCTATCATGCCTTCGCTACTACACTAAGGCTCGTCACCTCAATGCGGTATCCAGGTATGCTCGAGGTCACTACAAAGGGCTCGTCACCAATCAATGTAGGCCGACAGCGCGAATATAGTGTCCCATACCACCATAATCGGCTCACGAGTTCAGTTGCTCACTGGTCACTACGGGGAGGCTCGTCACCTTAGCGTATGCCGACAGCTCGACCACGGTGTCCCATACCACCATGTTCGGCTCATGAGTCTTAGCGGATCAAGGTACCAAGGTTAATAGGATTTCACTGGTAAGTTCGGTACCCTAGATTCAAACAATAGCGTCCATACATGGTGAACATACATCGGACAATCGGGTTACTTGATGAACTCGACTAGCACGAGCGCACGTTGAGTTGAACGGCATAGAGTGCGCAAGCACTCCGCGTGGCCAAACCACTGCTGACAACTCTAATACGACTCGGTTTCGTCTAATCCCGTCCTTCGTGGCGAAAGCAATCTCAGCCACATCCTCAAGGCAGATTATCGATTTCCTGGACTATTCATAGTCCCAAACACATTACCCTACAACAGATATTCGTATTAAATGTAGAACAGTAATGAAACAACAACTTCAATCATGTGGTAAGAATATCAACTTAACATAAATGTAAGCATAAGTAATGCTTGAAATTAAATAACAATGAATGTAACTTGCAAGAAGGAAATCATACACACTAGTGGGAGAGTTGAGAATCACTTCTCAATGCCCATACTAGGTTGAAACATCACACTTTAGATCATTCAGACATTTCTACAAACACTTAGAATACACAATACAACATATATGACATATGCTGAAATGCACACATTTGGACAATTCCTTTTACCAAGGAGTTGTCATACATACATCTAGTATACATACATGACAAATAATCATGGCAAACACAAGTGTATATTATGGTACTTTATACATACACGTAGAATACACAAATCTCAATATAACACATGCATATCAGGAACGCAACATAAACATAACATTTGGCAGGTGAAATCTCATCCATAACAAGAATAAACCATTAACTAGCATTAAAAGCCTTGAAAACCATAACTTATACACTTAAAGTCCGCACCTTAAGCCAGAAAAGAACACCGAATTGATTTCAGACGAGTTGTCTTCGTCAACGGCGATAGAATACCCTAAAGCAAGGATAGAAATGAGATACAGCATCACAAAGACTATTCTAAGCTCTAACACAGATTAGGGTTAGGTTAACTTACCCAAAGATGAACTCAGAATCGTCAGAATAACGATTCAAAGTGAAGGTTCAAGGATGAAGAAGAACCGGAAAGAATCTAAGATGATTCACCAACTTCTCTCTCACTTTCTCTCTCTTTTCCACTCTCTTTCCAAGCTAGGGTTAGAGAAAATTCGTATGGAAAAGAGAGCTAGGGTTTAAGGACTATAAATAGGCCTCAAATTGATGAAAATAACCCCAGGGACAAGGTATACTTAGGTAATAACCAAAGCAAGCCTCTCTCGATCCAACGAAGCACTTTCGATGGACCTATAACCACGAAAGGTCAGACTTAAGCTCACTGACCATGGATCTAGGTCAGGCTGAGTTTTCGTACCGACCGGCTCTTCAGATCAGCCGTGGCGGACCACACTCAATTCAACGGTCACAGAATCTCGATCAGGTCCACAAGCACAAGGACATGCCTGGGCCACCTTCCCTGATCAGAGGGTGAAATTGGGTCAGAATCCAACGGTCAGATTGCTTAAAATCGTCACGCAAGCGACACGACTCAGATTTCATAAAGGCTTATTAAATTTCCAACCGTTCTCACACTCTTCACTCCGAACTCAATCAAATCGACCCAGAACAACACATGGACTTGATTTTTGAGGTGATGGTCAAGCCCAACATGGTGACCGCAACAGCCTAAGATCATCGCTATCGAATTTTCGACACGCGGTCCAGGTCCGATCCAGAACTTTCAAAAATTCTCCAGAACAACTGGATTTATTGATGGATTCCAGATTTCAGAGTAACATAGCGCTAATTAATCTACACGTTTTGAGTCATGCAGATCCAATTTAAAGTGATTGATGCAGATTTCACAAGCAATCGAGTATAGCGCTAATTACCCCAAAAACAACTACTAAGGAAAGATTAGCACAAAATTTTTCGGGTCATTACAATCTACCCCCCTTAAAGAAAATTTCGTCCTCGAAATTCATACCTTGTCATAATCTTCAAGGATCAGAGGGTAGCTCTTCCTGACCTCAGCTTCAGATTCCCAAGTAGCCTCTTCTTCACTCTGATGCGTCCATAGCACCTTCACAAGAGGGATAACCTTGCTACGCAACACCTGCTCCTTCCTTTCGAGAATACGCGTCGGTCGCAGTACATAAGTGGCATCCTCACTCAACTGCACTTGCTCCCAATTGATAATATGCGAAGGATCAGGAACGTACTTCTTCAGCATAGAAACATGAAATATGTTATGCACGCCTGCAAGAGGTGTGGGCAAAGCATGGCGGTATGCTACCGCTCCCACTCGATCCTGAACTTGAAATGGACCAATAAATCTCGGCGTCAGCTTCCCCTTCTTACCGAACCGTGGAACTCCCTTCATAGGAGAGACCTTCAGAAAAACATGTCTCCAACCTCAAACTCAAGCGGTCGATGCCTCGTATCAGCATAACTCTTCTGCCTGCTCTGCGCTATCAGAAGTCGATGTCGAATGATGTCAACTTTCTCTAAAGTCACCTGCACCAACTCCGGGCCAAGCAAACTTCAAATCCTTCCGTGTCAACTGTGACAACGGTCTGGCAATCTTCGAGAAGTCTTGAATGAAGCGTCGATAATAGCCTGCAAGACCCAGAAAACTCCTTACCTCAGTAACTGAACCAGGCTGCTTCCAGTCCTGCACTGCAGCTACCTTGGCAAGATCGACAGCTATCCCTTCCTTGGACACCACATGTCCCAGGAACTTGACTTCCTCTTTCCAAAAATCACACTTCTTGAACTGCGCAAAGAGATGATTCTTCCTAAGAGTATCCAAAACCGCTCTTAAGTGCTCCTCGTGTTCTTCCCGACTCGCCGAATAAATCAAGATGTCATCGATAAAGACAATGACGAATCGGAACAGAAATGGCCGAAACACCCTGTTCATTAGATCCATGAACATGGCCGGTGCGTTCGTAAGATCGAACGACATCACAAGGAACTCATAATGACCAAAGCTAGTCCTGAAAGCGGTCTTCTACACGTCTCCATCCTTGACGCACAACTAATGATACCCTGACTGCAGATCAACCTTCGAAAAGTACCGTGCCCCCTTCAACTGATCAAACAGATCATCAATCCTGGGTAAAGGGTACTTATTCTTCACAGTTACCAGATTCAGCCTATGATAATCAATACATAACCGCAAAGAACCATCCTTCTTCTTCACAAACAAAACAGGTGCTCCCCAAGGAGACACACTAGGCCGAATAAAACCCAAATTCAGCAAACCATCTATCTGCTTCCTCAACTCCTCCATTTCACTCGGAGGCATACGATAGGTGGGTAATGAAATGGGCGCCGCACCAGGCATGAGGTCGATAGCAAAATCAATCTCACGCTGAGGAGGTAATCCAGGAATCGACTCAAACACATCTTCAAACCCCCGAACTACCGGCGTGCTAACTAACGCCGATTCAGCCATACTCTCCAACAGAGAAGAATAATAATCAATACGAAGAGGGTAACTGACCTGAACTGGGAAAGTAACAGTCTCGCACTCAGGTCCATGGATCGTCACTGATCTGGCTTCACAATCAATCTCAGCTCGCATCCTCGTGAGCCAATCCATACCCATAATAACATCGTAATGATAAAGCGGTGCGACTAAGAAATCAACACGGATCGATCCACTTCCAAGATCAACCAAAAAATCCATACAACGCTTGCCCAAAGGAGAGGAAATCCCCGTAGCGGTAGTAAGCGTCACTCCTTACATAGGAACAGATCTCAAACACAAACGCCTAATTGCCACATAAGATATAAGAGAAGTAGTGGACCCTGTATCCACTAACATAGAAACGGTAATACCTTCAATGTGCATTGTCACCTCGAAGGATCTCGGCACCAAGTCAGACATAGGCGCTTCAGCTGAGAGCGCATGAACACGAGCCTGCTGCTGACGATTCGACGGAGGAACCATGGGCCGCTGAGGTGGCCTGAAGCTAGGAACTGCAGGTCTAAAGGATGGATGAGCTGGCGCTGAACGAAAAGGTGGAGGAGAGATAACCTGAGGCATCAGACGGCTAATCCTCTGCGGTGAAGTAAAACCATTGGCCCGCATACGAGAGAAGCAAAAACGGTCCAAATGCCCCATCTTCCCACAATATGAACAGCGAACATCAGCTCTCATCTGCTGAGCGGGCGGCGCTGAACGCCTAGGAGGAGAATCTGCTCGCGGCCTCTTGTCGAGGAAAGGTACACCCTGAAAGTTTGGTCGCGGCCTAGGAACCATTGGTGCTCGCATGCGGGACGGCCTATCCCCGTCCTGCTCTGCTCGTAAGGACATGCTCACCAGCTCCGCATAAGAAGAAATGCTAGCACATCAAATCTTCGATCGGATCTCAGGTCTCAATCCCTCAGAGAAACGCCACATCCTCATCGGCTGATCGTCCAGGATCAAAGGAACATACCGACCCAGCTCAGTGAACTGGTTCTCATACTCCGTCACCGACAGCCCTCCCTGGCAGAGGCGAAGGAACTCACTCTCCTTCTCATGTGGGTACGTAACCGGAAAATACTTCTCATGGAAGCGTGCCTCAAACACCTGCCACGACCACACAAAACCTTCCTCGACAGTGCGAAGAACACTGTCCCACCACAGACTGGCCTCCTTCTCAAACATGAAGGAGGCAAGCTCAACCTGCTCAACCTCAGAGCAGTGCAGCAGTCTCAGCATCTTAGAGATGCGGTCTATCCAATACTCGGCCTCCTCGGGTCTGTGAGAACCCGTAAACGTAGGAGGTCACAAGCGCTGGAATCGCTCAAAAGTGCCGCTCGCACTGACGCTCCCAGATGGAGGCATAGGTGAAACAGGTGGAGTTGCCCCCACTGACTGAGCAAAGATGCCAGCCATGGAAGAGAGGAACTCCTGCTGCTGCTGAATCAACAGCATCATCTGCTCAAACCTATCAGACGGTGAAGCAGACGAAGGTGCACGACTCGGCTCAGGAACCGAAGGCGTGACTGGAGGAGCCATAGGTCTCGGCCCAACACCGGCATGAGACGGACCCGCCTGTGGATTCGACTGGCTATTGCTCAAGGGAGGAACCCCAGCAAGCGACTCAATCAAAGAGAGACGGGCCGAAGACTTCGAACCCTTAGGAGGCATCCCTACATTCAACAGAGGATGCAACCTGTCAGATTCTACGTCCACATAATCCATCCATACAGCATTCACAGCACAACTCCAAAGATAAACAACATGCATTCCATTAAACAAAATCGTCGCAATACAAGTAGTGCAGCATTACATGAATCACGACTAGGAAAGCATGTGAACTACAACATCTAACACTTCAAGCAACAACAAACAACTACAAACAACTCCAACTACAAAGCCAACAACGGCTACACACAGAAAGAAACAACAAACAAAGCAAAGGACGGCTACACCGACAACTACTCGTCGGAATCAGGAGATGGAGGCGGGGCACCCTTATCCTGCAAGCAACACAGGATAGACTTCAGAGTTCGAGTCACTTTCTTAAACTTATGCTTAACAAGGGCTCGAAGATCAACAATATCCTAGCGTAAAACAGCCTGCCCTTCTTCAAGCCGTGCGAGACGGGCATCACTGGCAGTCTGCTCTGCGCTCTGCTCAGGCGCCACAGGAGGAGAGCTATCACTCGAATCCTGTGCCTCAACCTCTTCCTCGTCCTGCTCTGTTTCTTCCTCAATCTCAGCACCACCTTCAGCATAACTCTCTTCACCATTGCTCTCTGACTCATCCTCACTCTTTGAGGCATGACGACAAGAACCGATCTCCATCTGCTTAAGGGTTCTCAGATTAATATGACGAACAGGAACCGGCTTCTCTGCTCCAAGCCTATAACCAAACTCATGTGCAAGCTTGCAAATGAGGCAGCCAAATGGAAGCGACTCGGTCCTCCTATTTAAACGAGCGATGAGAATAATCTGGCATGGGATGTACGTCGGCACACACAACTTCGCTTCTTGCCCCACCTGATACAGGAAATCCACCATCAGGCGCGTACACTCGCTGCGGTTGCTCCACCTTGGGTATACATTGAACGTACACATGTGGTGAAGCAAACGGAAGTCGTCTGTCATGTAAGTAGCCAGAAGACTCCTATTCGGCTGTCATTCGACCAAACGACCACATAAGGATTGGGTGCGACGATCCCTCTCGCGCATACTGTTCATATTCTTCTCGCTAGCATGCACTTCACCAAGTGGCACATTCAGGAGTCGGGATATCAAAGCAACATTGACAATACCCTCTCGACTGCTACCACAAGGAATCTTGAACTGCAGAGGCTCCAGTGAAGGATCACGAATATTGGTATAAAAGGCTCGAACAGTACTTGCATTCGCGCGATACTCGCCTTCAAACAAGGGACACCAACCAGCCCCTTCCAGGCGCTCCAATAATAGAAACTCGCTATACAGCCGCGGATCAACATGAGCCTCAAAAAGGACTTTATGGCCTTCATAGACTCCATGTGATAGCTCCACCAACAAAGTTCTACCAATGGGAGCTCGAGGATCGAGGTCCCACTTGGTCTGGAATTCACGAGTGGCGGACGTGCTAGCGGCGGCACCTCTCGGCCTCCGTGCACGGGTTGGGCGGCTAGGCCCGGCTTCATCCACGGGCGCTCTCTTCTTCCCCATCAAAGAAAGAAGGGAGGAAATGAAAAATATGGCCATGATGAACTCAAAGAGGGCCATGAGAAATGAGAGAAAGAGAGAAATAGGAAGATGGTGAAGCTTCCACACACTTGAGAGCCCAAAAAGGAATGTGAGAGCTCAAATGAGAAGGAAAAGGAGTGAAATCAGCAATGGGGGTGAGGGTTTTGAGATGGGGTGATGGGGTTTGCACGAAAATGGAAGAAGAAGAAGATTTGGAAAGGATTTGGAAGAGATTGGAGAAGAACTTGGAAGAAAAGAGAGCTTGGGAGGGAGGTTTGTGAAGGGAATAGGTTATAGGAAGGGTTTAAATCAATGAACCGTGGAGGGGTGGGCCACACAAGGCCTAAAATGCGCCCGCCTGCGCCGTCCTGCCCGGCCTGGCCCGTTGATCGGCGAGCCCTCGCCGAACCGGCAATGCCTTCCCGTTTGGGTGAGGTCCTCCTAGTCCCCCATGCTCTAAAAGATGTGGTTCCCCCCTGGGCCCCACAGGAAATGCCCCGATCGGCCCCTTGCTTGATTTGATGCCTATCGGGCCATTCGGGGAGAAATCTGATTCAAATAAAGATTTCTTAAAAATTTAAGGGTTAAGATGGGATGATAGACCATCTAGACTCATTAATAGATAGTCTAGGAAAGGTTTCGGGTCGCTATGTGTGATCAGGAGAGAGCACAGACTTGATCTCGGTGAACGTTTTCAAGAAACTTTCGCTGATAGAAGCTACGGAGCACAAACACAAAATCTACGATAAACTCGCACCCAAATACACTAAAGTGGCGACAACGTGTGGTGTGTGACCATAACCCAGGTCCGGTTTAATCCAGATCATGCTCTGATACCAACTTGTAACGCCCTGAAATTCGGGGGTCGAGCATAACTCAGCTCCCGAGTTCCAAAACATCACTTATGCAACATATTTAATGATGGATGTATGTTGTCTGTATTAGTGCATAAAACATGGAATAGATTAAGCCAAAGCACAGATATAATTCAGGGATAAGTGAAGAAAGCAAGCGGAAGACTTATAGAAATATATGTGTACAAGTGCAAATCCCTGAAGTACATAAACATACCAGGTCGTAATGTAAGTGTTGCTATCAAAATTACAAATATCAAGTTACATCATTTAATTCCCAAAAATAATCCCAAAATCCCGCGCATCAGAACAAGGCTCGCTAGAACCCGTCTGAAAACTGCATATAAGAGAAAGCAGCCTCATCATCATCCATCTCCCGCTCTGCCTCAGAAGTCGCCTCAACATCTGCAACATCAGAACCTAAGACAGAGTCTGGTGGGTGTTTAACACCGCCCCAGAACGTGGGAGTGAGTGATCAACTCAGTGGAACAATAAAGCATAGGTTAACATGTTATCAGTTCAATCAAGCAGTAATGATAAAGCAGAACAAGTAAACAAGTCCTAAGTACTCTTGTTAATGCAAGGATGTATGCAAAATGATGCGTGCCCTCACGCGTACACCCTCAGCGTCTTCATCTTACGTTACGCATGACACCACCTCAAAGTGCGCCACATCTACAAAGCACATGCAAATGTGGTGCATGAACATGATTACCAAGTTGTTATTAGTCCTTTTCATACAGCAGGATTGGGAAGCTAAAGTACCTTCCTCATATCACCATCCAAACAGTGATCCATACTAGGGTCGTCAGTCCTAGACATCTCATACGATCATGTGATTGTAGGTCATTGCAAAGGGCTCGTCACCAATCAATGCACGCCTATCATGCCTTCGCTACTATACTAAGGCTCGTCACCTCAATGCGGTATCCAGGTATGCTCGAGGTCACTACAAAGGGCTTGTCATCAATCAATGTAGGCCGACAGTGCGAATATAGTGTCCCATACCACCATAATCGGCTCACGAGTTCAGTTGCTCACTGGTCACTACGGGGAGGCTCGTCACCCCAGCGTAGGCCGACAGCTCGACCACGGTGTCCCATACCGCTATGTCTGGCTCATGAGTCTTAGCGGATCAAGGTACCAAGGTTAATAGGATTTCACTGGTAAGTTCGGTACCCTAGATTCAAACAATAGCGTCCATACATGGTGAACATACATCGGACAATCGGGTTACTTGATGAACTCGACTAGCACGAGCGCACGTTGAGTTGAACGACATAGAGTGCGCAAGCACTCCGCGTGGCCAAACCACTGCCGACAACTCTAATACGACTCGGGTTCGTCTAATCCCGTCCTTCGTGGCGAAAGCAATCTCAGCCACAACCTTAAGGCAGATTACCGATTTCCTGGACTATTCATAGTCCCAAACACATTACCCTACAACAGATATTCGTATTAAATGTAGAACAGTAATGGAACAACAACTTCAATCATGTGGTACTCAAGCATTTGAAGAATATCAACTTAACATAAATGTAAGCATAAGTAATGCTTGAAATTAAATAACAAGGAATGTAACTTGCAAGAAGGAAATCATACACACTAGTGGGAGAGTTGAGAATCGCTTCTCAACGCCCATACTAGGTTGAAACATCACACTTTAGATCATTCAGACATTTCTACAAACACTTAGAATACACAATACAACATATATGACATATGTTGAAATACACACATTTGGACAATTCCTTTTACCAAGGAGTTGTCATACATACATCTAGCATACATACATGACAAATAATCATGGCAAACACAAGTGTATATTTTATACGCATACGGTACTTTATACATACACGTAGAATACACAAATCTCAATATAACACATGCATATCAGGAACGCAACATAAACATAACATTTGGCATGTGAAATCTCATCCATAACAAGAATAAACCATTAACTGGAATTGAAAGCCTTGAAAACCATAACCTATACACTTAAAGTCCACACCTTAAGCTAGAAAAGAACACCAAGTTGATTTCAGACGAGTTGTCTTCGTCAACGGCAATAGAATACCCTAAAGCAAGGATAAAAATGAGATATAGCATCACAAAGGCTATTCTAAGCTCTAACATAGATTAGGGTTAGGTTAACTTACCCAAAGATGAACTCAGAATCGTCAGAATAACGATTCAAAGTGAAGGTTCAAGGATGAAGAAGAACCGGAAAGAATCTAAGATGATTCACCAACTTCTCTCTCACTTTCTCTCTCTTTTCCACTCTCTTTCCAAGCTAGGGTTAGAGAAAATTCGTATGGAAAAGAGAGCTAGGGTTTAAGGACTATAAATAGGCCTCAAATTGATGAAAATAACCCCAGGGACAAGGTATACTTAGGTAATAACCAAAGCAAGCCTCTCTCGATCCAACGAAGCACTTCCGGTGAGCCTATAACCACGAAAGGTTGGACTTAAGCTCATTGACCATGGATCTAGGTTAGGCTGAGTTTTCGTACCGACCGGCTCTTCAGATCAGCCGTGGCAGACCACACTCAATTCAACGGTCACAGAATCTCGATCAGGTCCACAAGCACAAGGACATGCCTGGGTCACCTTCCCTAATCAGAGGGTGAAATTGGGTCAGAATCCAACGGTCAGTTGGTTAAAATCGTCACGCAAGCGACACGACTCAGATTTCATAAAGGCTTATTAAATTTCCAACCGTTCTCACACTCTTCACTCCGAACTCAATCAAATCAACCCAGAACAACACATGGACTTGATTTTTGAGGTGATGGTCAAGCCCAACATGGTGACCGCAACAGTCTAAGATCATCGCTATCGGACTTTCGACGCACGGTCCAGGTCCGATCCAGAACTTCCAAAAATTTCCCAGAACAACTGGATTTAGCGATGGATCCCAGATTTCAGGGTAACATAGTGCTAATTAATCTACACGTTTTAAGTCATGCAGATCCAATTTAAGTGATTGATGCAAGTTTCACAAGCAATCGAGTATAGCGCTAATTACCCCAAAAACAACTATTAAGGAAAGATTAGCACAAAATTTTTTGGGTCATTACAATGGGGATAGGCTATCTCATACATGCATACCCATGGTTCCTAGGCCTTGACCAGACTTGTCAAGCCGGCTGTTCCTCGGTAAGGGGCCTCATACAGATTATCCTCCTCAGCTTACGGCTTCACCGACACAACCGAGGTGAACTGATATATGATGCACTATTGTAAGAGGTCGGGCCATGCTGATACCTACTGTTTCACCAGGATGAGGGACAATAACTTTATGCCTCCTTAGAAGATCAACTGGCAGATGCCACCAGCTATATCAGCCCCACCTCTACGTTCAGTACTACCTGCATAGCCTTCTTATAGGCCACCTTCACCTCGATTTAGGCCGCCTCAGCGACCTATGGTACCACAGTCGAACCATACTCAACAAGCACTAGTACCATAGCTGAAGCGTCTGAGTCAGCAGCTACCATGCCTTTAGCCTTCGAGGTCACTGCCCACATCCAAGGTACACCCGTATTTTTGTTGGTGGACACTGGGTCCACTATTTCGATGATATCATGTTCTAAGGTCAAGCGCTTAGGGCTGAATACGACCCCTATGGTTGGGGTGAGAATTATCTCAGCAGAAGGAAATTTTACAGATGCCACTAAGTTGTGTAAGGGTTGCTTGATAGATTTAGGGAGCAGAACGATATGCATTGACCTGATTGTCACCACGATATGCCATTACGATGTCATCCTCGGCATGGATTGGCTTACTGAAATGGGGGTCGAGATTGACTGCAAGTCCCGACTGGTGACGGCACACGAACCTGAAAACATGACCTTCACATTCCCCGTTCAAGTCAGTTGCCCCTTCCGAGTCCTTTGCTATTCTGCCCTATTGAAATATCATAATGGTCTGATGCTTGGAAACGTGCCCGTAGTCCAGGACTTTTGGGAAGTGTTTAAGACGATACCTTGATTACCTCCTCAGCGCAAGATCAATTTTACTATCGACCTGGTGCTTGGTGCGACACCCATTTCCTTACCCACGTATCGCATGCCTCCATGTGAAATGGAGGAATTGAGGAGACAGATTGATGACCTATTGGAGTCAGGTTTCATATGGCCTAACGTGTCTCCTTGGGGAGCACCCGTGCTGTTTGTGAAGAAGAAAGATGGGTCGCTGTGATTGTGTACTGATTATCATAGGTTGAACTAGGTGACAGTGAAGAACGAGTATCCTTTGCCTAGGATAGATGATCTGTTCGACCAGTTGAAAGGGGCACAATATTTCTCAAAGATTGACTTACAATCAAGGTACCACCAGTTGCATGTCAGGGATGAGGACGTGTAGAAGACAACATTCTGAATCAGTTTTGGGCACTACGAGTTCCTGGTGATGTCACTTGGACTCACGAACGCACCGGCTGTGTTCATGGACCTGATGAACCGGGTGTTTCGGCCGTATTTGTACCGATTCATCATCATATTTATAGATGATATCTTGATATACTCTAAGAGTAGGGAGGATCACGAAGAGCACCTGTGAGTAGTCTTTGATACTCTAAAGAAGAACCAGTTGTTCACTCAGTACAAGAAGTGTGACTTTTAGAAAGAAGAAGTCAAGTTCCTGGGACATGTGGTGTCCAAGGAAGGGATAGCTGTAAACCTTATAAGGTGACCGCAGTTCAGGACTGGGAGCATCCCGGCTCGGTTACAGAAGTGAGGAGTTTCCTCGGCCTGGCAGGTTACTACCGTCGATTCATTAGGGACTTTTCCAAGATAGCCACGCCGTTGTCTCAGCTGACTTGGAAAGACCTTCAATTTGCCTGGAATGAGAAGGTGGAAGCAGCTTTTTAAGAACTGAAGGATAAGTTGACGTCCACCCCTATGCTAGTATTGCCGGAGCAAGGGGTCAAGTATACGATATACACTAACGCGTCTCATGTTAGTTTGGGTTGTGTCCTTATGCAGAAGGATAGGGTGATCGCCTTTGCATCGTGACAGTTGAGGAAACACGAGGAAAACTACCCTACGCATGACCTAGAGTTAGTAGCGGTTATCTTTGCATTAAAGCTCTGAAGACATTACCTCTACGGAGAGGAGTTCGAGCTCTTTTGCGACCATAAGAGCCTTAGATACATATTCACACAGAGGGACTTAAATATGAGGCAGCGGCGATGGATGGAAACCTTGAAGGACTTCAAGTTCGAGGTCTCCTACCATCCCGACAAGGCCAACCTTGTGGCAGACGCGTTGAGCCGTAAGAAGACGATAGCATTTGTGACTCCGCTAATGATCGATGAATGGAATATGGTCGAATTTGTGCGAGACTTCGAGTAGAAAGTTACAGTAGAGGAGTCGTTCGAGAGCGTTACACACATTCGTGTGCAGCCACTCATTGATGACAGGATTATTGTGGCTCAGACAGATGATGAACTATTGGCAAAGATGATGGAGCAGGTGAGCAACAGTGGAGACTCGGAATGGAGAGTTGGTACGGATAGGGGTTTACATTATCGTGGTCGCCTATGCATCCCAAACTTTCATGACTTGAGAAGGGAAGTTCTCGAAGCTGCTCACAATTCAAAGATGGCGATGTATCCTGGCAGTATGAAGATGTATCGAGACATGAAGAGGTCATACTAGTGGGACAACATGAAGGCCCACATAGAAGATTATGTGTCTCATTGTCTCAGGTGCCAATAGGTCAAGGCAGAGCATCGCTGACCTCCTGGACTGCTTCAGCCCATGCCCATAGCTGAATGAAAATGGAATTTCATCTCTACGGATTTCATCTAAGGGTTACCAAAGACAAGGAAGGGACATGATTTCATTTGGGTGAATGTGGACTGGTTGACGAAATCGGCTCATTTTCTCCCTATTAGAGTCTCGAACTTTGTAGATGATTTGGCCAGGCTATACATCAAGGATATAGTACGTCTGCATGGAGTTCCTATGGAGATCGTGTCGGATTGAGACACGTGATTCACATCTATATTCTGGACTCGTATCTAGGAAGCGATGGGGGTGAAAATAAAGTTCAGTACTGCGTTCAGACGGATGGGTAGACGGAATAGGTGAATCAGGTGTTAGAGGACATGTTGCGAGCTTGTGTGCCGAGTTGGGATGACTGTCTTCCTTATGCCGAGTTCGCTTATAACAACAGCTTTCAGGAGAGTATTGGCATGGCCCCCTATGAAGCACTGTATGGGCGTCCATGTAGAGCGCCGCATTGCTGGGCAAAGGTTGGCGAGAAGAGTTTGATTGGCCCAGATTTAGTGCAGTCGGCCTCAGAGAAGATAAACATTATCAGGAGTCGACTTTTGGTAGCACAAAGCAAACAGAAGAGCTACACCGATATGAGACGGCGACCGCTAGAGTTTGAGGTTGGGGACCATGTGTATCTCAAGGTTTTTCCCATGAAGGGAGTCCTTCGGTATGGCAAGAAGGGGAAGCTCACGCTGCGTTTCATTAGTCCATTCCAGATACTAGACCGAGTGGGTGTGCTTGCGTACCGCCTTGATTTGCCCACACCACTCGTACACATGCACAACGTATTTCACGTATCTATGCTGAAGAAATATGTTCCTGACCCTTCCCACATTATCAAATGGAAGTAGGTACAATTGAGTGAAGATGCTACTTATGTATTGCAATCGACGCGTATCCTAGACAAGAAGGAATAGGTGTTGCGCAGTAAAGTGATTCCGCTTGTGAAGGTGCTATGGACACATCACACTGAGGAAGAGGTTACTTGGGAAACAGAAGCTGAGGTTCGAAAGAACTACCCTCAGATTCTCAAGGAGTACGAAAATGTACTAATTTTGAGGACAAATTTTTTTTCTTAAGGGGGGTAGATTGTAACGTCTCGGAAAAATCTGTACAAAAACCCAAGTACCACCTCAAGCAAAAATCATTAAGGACCGAATCATTTAGAAATTAAATGAAAATTAATTAAGTACCAAACTGAATTAATCAGCGAATTAGCTCGAATCACTTTCTATACGAATTGCAAGACCCAAAACCAGTAGAATCGTTAACTCTACATTACCGAAAAACCTAGTATCAATCTCAAAACCCAGTTGCTCTCGGGAGCACATTAAAACTTCGTATCGGACCTGGACCCCGTGTCGAAAGTCCGATTACCGTGAAACTATACGGTTATGAACGCCTTATTGGGCTTGACAACCATCTCGAAAATCAAATCTAAATAGTATCCAGAAACACACAACTTGAGCCTAGAGGGATAGTGTGAGAAACGTAAATATCTTTAGAAAACAGACTCAAACTTAAGTGAATTGGGCCGTTCACTTGCAGGCCAAATTTAAGGTTTCAGACCGTCAGATTCTGACCCAACTATACCCTCAGATCAAGGAAATTTCCCAACACAGGTCAGTGCACTTGTGGTCCTGATCGAGTGGTGATGACCGTTGAACTAAAACTGGTCCTCCGCGGTCGATCCACAAATCCGATCGGACCTAAATCTTAACCTAGCATAGATCCATTGCAAGGAAACTTTCTATGAACCGTATATAGGAAATGGACCTCTGGATGAGCTCTGTTGGCTCGAAACAGCCACCCTTTGGCTATATCTTAAGTATACCATGGCCCTAGGGCCATTGGCATCAGTTCTGGGCCTATAAAAGGGCCTTAACCCACCCCTCTCTCATTCCATATGAATTTCCAAACCTTAGGAGAGAGAAGAGAAAAGAGAAGGAGAAAGTGAGGAGAAGTTAGAGAGAGTTCGGGTTTACATTGGGATTCGATCCCACCACTCAACGTACCGAATCATCCCTCCTGTATTGCTACACCGGCGATTCCGATTCCATTTTTAGGTAAGAAATCCAAACCCTAATTTTTTTTAGGTATTTTGGTAGATGAATCGAGAAAATAGCTAACCTATTCCGTGATTCAGGTAGACGTTGTGCCGTAGACGAAGGCATAATGTTCAAACAGAGTACGATAAGAGTTTACCGACGAAAGGTGCGGACTATAAACATTTAGGTTATGGTTTTCAAGGCTTTCAATGTCAGTAATGATTTATGACTGACTTGATTGCTATCACATATGCTTAGATGCGATGTTTTCCTCGTATTACATGTATATATATATGAATTATGATGAAATTAATGCATTCTATGTGTTTGTTTAAATGTTTGTATGAATATAGAATTATGATTTGTGCTTGCCATGATTGTTGTTTAAGAATACATGATTGTTGTACGTGTGGCAACTCCCTTGTGAAAGGATTTGCTATAATATACGTTTTAACTAATTTATTACACATATATGATATGTGTAGTCTAAGTGTTTAATAAAATGCCTGAAGGCGAAAATGCTTGTGGAAATGTATTTAATGAGGGTGTTGAGATAGGATTCTCAATTCCCTTATCTATAGTTACAGTTTCCTTCATGTAACTTATCTTACTACTACGTGATTTATGGATGAAATGCCTATATATAATAACATGTGCACTATGTGCTTGTTGACATGCTCAAATGAGATTTATATTTAGATTGGTTATCACATGCTGTCCTGGACTATCACATGAGAATGTGTGATTGGGGCTACGATGTAGTCCAGGCAATCGGTAATGACTTCCGATCGAGTGGCTGAATCAGTTTAGCCACCACAGACACGTTAGATGAATCCAAGTCGTACGGTGATTATTGACAGTGGTTAAGCCACAAGGAGTGCGTATGCGCTCCATGTTAATTAATTCAACATGTGCTCATATTAGTTGAGCTTGTCCAGTAAACCGATTGGCCTAATGTATGTTCACCATATATGGACGCTACTGCTTGAATTTAAGATTCCAATTACCAGTGAAAAGCCTGTTTAACCTTAGTACCACGATCCGCCAAGACTCATGAGCCGGGCATGGTGGTATGGGACATCGTGGTTGAGTTGTCTACCTACACTGGGGTGACGAGCCTCCCCATAGTGACCAGTGAGCAACCCAAACTTGTGAGCCGAATACGATGGTATGGGACACTGTACTCGTGTTGTCGGCCTATGATTAGGTGACAAGCCTCTCGTAGTGACATCGAGTATACAGTAGGATTACGCTAAGGTGACGAACATTTTCGTAGTGACCTCGAGTATAAACTAGGCTTGCGCTGAGGTGACGAGCCTCTCTGTAGCGACCTGGAACTGCCTATCGTATGTGATTAGCTAGGATTGACGACCCTAGATGGATCATCGTTTGAGTCAATGATATAAAGGGAGGTACCTTAGCTTCCCAAACCTGCTGTATGAATAGGTCTAATTAAGAACTTGGCTAATCACACACATGCACTGCATTGCATGTGCCTTTGGCGTTGGAGTTGAGCACATCGGGAGTGTTGCATACGCGACCGTGAGATGATATCACGGAGGGAGTGCAGGCGAGGGCATACATCATTAATACATATCATCCTTGCATTAACCAGAGTATTTAAGAATGCTTGTTGTATTGCTTTATCATTACTGCTTGACTAAATTGATAACATGTTAACCTTTGTCTTATAGCTCCACTGAGTTGATCACTCACTCCCACTCTGGGACGGTATTTTAAAATACTAACCAGACTCTATTGTAGTTTCAAGTGATGTCGAGGCTTACGAGGTGAAGCCTGACTTCTATGATGATGATGAGGAGTTCTCCTACTTGCAACTCTCTAGTGGGTCTATGTAGACCTGGAGTTGCATCACCGGGGTTACAAGGATACGGATTAGAGGGCATTACACTTTATTATTTTGTATATTTTGGAACTATACATGTGATTATTTAATCTGGTAACATGTTCACACTTTGGAGACTTACAACAACTTATGTGTTTAATATATCTATCACAGTCTTCTTCTTGCGTAATTAAATCATCTCTGGAGTATGATATGCTGATCTAGGGTAATCCCATTCATGTTTAATGCACTAATATGGACAACATTTAATAATTATTATATATGTTGCATAAGTGATGCGTTGGAACTCAGGAGTTAAGCTTCTGGTCGACCCCCGATTTTCACGGCGTTACATGCACATACCATCATTCCATGGTGCATGAGTATGATGAATAACAACATGGTTAAGTAAATGAATTTAGTATGCTAGGAAATGGAACAACATTAATCAAGATATTAAATCACATACTTCTATTACCCATAATAACTAACATCACTGATATCATCCATAGCTATTATAATCATGAGCATTAATTATATTCAAAGTTACACCATATCCTTCGCAAGATAGGTATTCCATTAGTGGTTTTGGCCTGATATGATTTTCTTCTATTGGGACCACATGGTTATACCCTAACTGGGCCTTATGGTTAATAGTGGTGGTGACGCAAAGTACATGCACCAAGTGGTTATGAGATGAAAGGTTTAGACATAACATATAGTAAATAAGCCACAGGATGAATGATGTTGGTGAAACTCATATAATGCACTGGGCTTCACCTTCAAGTGGGTTGTTAGTAGGTTGGATTTGCAAATAGTTATCGTAGCAATTCTACAATGGTTTGAAAGGAATAGGTAAACCTCATAAGATACAGTGATCCCTAAGTTGAATGACTTGGTATATAATATACACATAAGGGTTAGTCACGGTTGGGATGACGCAGGTTTGTCTCCTACTTCCAAGTGGTGCCGCAAGTAGATTGGTCCACACACAAACATTACTGTGGGTCCCAATAAGTAGATAGTATAGGTAATTCACATACATTAATGTAGTACAAGGAATAACAGTTCAGATGCACGAGGCACATGTCAGCAAGCTCCATCATTAAATCGTCTAGTTGGTAAAACAATTGAACAGTGCGGATAAAATACGTACATTGAGTGGGTTCACAAGTGTTCGAAAGTTATAAGTTCAATTAACACAATTTCATATCGTCTACTTATTTAGGAATTGGATCTAGGTCATTTTGGAATGATATTCTAGAATTAGCTAGCATATATGGTGAAATATGCAATACTTACATCAAGGTAAGGTTCATAATCAATCTAATACACGTCTTAAGTTCATATACCCAAGAGGTTACATTATCAGCATAGTCCATGAGTCTGAGCAATCACACAATTCTCATATGCCCACATGGACTTATGGGCACTCCATTATCAGAAGTCCATATGGTTGAGTGGCCACACAAATGTCACTCTACTAGTCATAATAAGAGACTTAAGGTCACATGGTTACTTATTTTTTTTACTACACCATAACTCATACATCTATGTGCAACTACTTTATTAAGCTTCCACATGGTTAGGTTGTCGATGCCATAATTTCACTTGGTTGAGTGGACATACAATTAGTATCATAGTCTAGTGACCACATCTCAAAGCATCCAAGGCACAATCACAAGCATACCCACCATACCCGGTTACACTATGTTACACTAACTCTTAAACTATGATCGCCCTATACTTCATACAGAGAATGACTTAAATTCGGTGTCACATGATCAAGAGGCCAGGAACTAGCTTCCATGACATCAGATATAGTTTAGTGGACCCCGCATCTGCCTCACCTATGAGCATAATGTAAGGGTTGTATTTATGTCACATGATACCGAATTGAGGGGCACTCTATTATCAAGTTGTACAATCCAACCCATATCATAATTTTCATGACTAAGAAAATCTGCATGTACAACCCGATTTTCATGGTTTAGGTGACTATGGCTATGCCCATAAGCACGTGGTCATGTCATTGGATGGTCACCAATGCCACCTAGCTTCATGTAATTAGTTGGCCTTATGTGCATTTCATAATCATACGGTTAGACGACTACATATACTCCACAATTGCATATAATTAGGTGACCTTACATACATCACATGTCTACATGATTAAGGGGCCAAACACATACATCACATCCTCACAACACTAAAGTCTACATATTTGTTATAATTGAACACGTTTATGGGTTTAAAGACATCATATGATCCTACTGCTTAGGTCCGCACTCTAACCAAAGTGCCAAATGGTGAAAGGTTGTGCACTCGTTATATAATTAGGTAATCTAAGGCAGCAACATAATACAACGCATATCACATAGTAAGTGGTGAAGGACTATACTCACAATACAATTTCACATGATTCAATATAGCATACATTTAATACATGTAGATCACAAACTATTGCCGAAGAGGGCCAATGGTTGGCCTAAACAAGGCTACTACTGATGGGCCCACACGACATTCACTCAAAATGGGCCTTAACATTCTTGGTCCCACACATCAATGGAATTCACATGGGTTCTATGCGGTGGAGCTCATGGGGTTATGCATTCATCATACTTCCATCAATTGTAGGTTGTCCAGTCCACGCACTACATGGTCACATGATTGTACACCATCAATATATAGAAATTTTAACAAAGATCCGGACCATTCACATATCAATCCAATTTGCATAATTAATGGGCCACCAATCCATGGTGGGCCTGGGGCTAAAAATCAAGTCAATTTATGGCACATGTGGGCCACACCACACACAAAAATTGGGAGGATTACCCTCCATTAAAACATTCATGATTATTTATTGGGCTCATAGAGATGTGGTTCATGAATCCAACCCATCCATTATGTGTGTCCCACTTAGTTAAGGGGGTCAGTCCAAGTTTTCAGATGAATCCAAATTTCAGGTGGACCCTAGTGAGTATTTTTATATGCTCGAGCTCCGAATTGTATGAACGGTACAAGGAGATCAAAGTTACATGGGTCCCAAAGTGATGTATTTATTACATATACATGGTTCATCTATTTTTATTTTTATTTGTTTGTATTTTTTTTTACAAATCATTTTATAGCATTATCCAAAAATGAATCATATCCAAAGATTATCTGGACCTCACCACAAATAGTAGTGGAGATAATGATTTCACTATTAAACAATTTACAGGGCCCACCTTAATGTTTATTTTCCATCCAATCTGTTCATAAGGTCACAAAGACCTGGATTAAGGGGAAAAACAAATTTCATATTGGTCCAAAACTTCTATGACCCAAAATTCAATGGTAGACATTCAATCCCCTACTGCTTTTGTAGTGTGGTCCACTTGATAGTTAGATCTATTTTATTTTTCTTCTCAAGCCTTAAGATGACTCGCTAAATGGATGGACGGTTTGGATATAACACATACCTCATGATCAGACCAATGGATTTATTCAGCTTCACATATATTTATTTATTATTATTTTTTTAATGGTGTGGGCCATCTGAGTTCCGTGTACGGCTAAATTTTAGAGGTGAACCATTTTTAAATAGGACCCATCGAATGCACGGTGCTGATGTTCGACATACATCATGGTGGGGCCTATGGATGGGACCCACGGTCCCTGCCCGTTCAGCTGCAGCATCCTTGGACGCTGGACGTCAGCAGCAAGGGGCTGATGCCCATTGTCTATATATATATATATATATATATATATATTTGTTTTACTGTGGTTTTTCATGGGTGGGGTGCACATCAAGATAATCAAGTCCATCCGTAGCATTCTCTGGCTCGTGACACATCCAACAAGTTCAATATACAGCACGTTTAATGCACAGAAACCTCATAGCGGGCCCTAATAGTTTAACATTATTAAAATAGTATTTTTGATGGTGTGGCCTACCAGAGATTTGGATTAGCTTCATTTTTCGACTCAACACCTAAAATGAGCTGGGGAATCAGATAGACGGCATGGATTTAAGATATACATCATGGGTGGGGCCCTTTGTGGTCCCACAACCCCTGCCCCTTTTATTCAAAAGCAGCTGGACACTGCTTACTACAGCGTCCAGCGTCCATTCTCTTTGTTTTATAAAATTAATTTATTTATTTTAAATGTGGTGTATGTCACATATGTGTATGTGTGAGTATGTGGCCAGCCCAATGGGCTACACTTTGGACAGTTTGGATGACCTACAAAATTCTGGTGAGGCCCACAATCAATGGGTCCCACATAAAGTCTTAAAAAATTATTATTTATTATTATTTTTTTATATGTATTCTCCCATGAATCCACACCATTAAACACATCATTATCATCATATCATTACCATTATTGATCATCTTTTTATATGTACTCTCCTATGTATCCACACCATTGATCACATCAAATCGTCACCACTAATAATCATACAAATATTAAAAAAGAAAACAAACCAAGAGTGGAGTGGGTGTACTCACCTTGATGGATTAGATGGATGGTTGAGATGGATGGAGGGATGAGATTGATGGAGTTGATGGCCCACCAAGATTACTCTTCTCTCTCTCTCTCTCTCTCTCCATGTGTAGAAAATGGGGAAATGCTAAGGGATGAAGGACTATTTGCAGAGAAATTGTTAAAATGTGGTTAGATTCAATTAATGTGATCTTGGTTAGCTTAGATTAGGATTATGACAATTAATTCATGATTTGTAATTAATGGTAGGTTAAAGGAGCATGGGATGACATGGTGTGATGATGTCATGCTTAAGGTGCGGCATGGAAAAGAGTTGACTTGAGGTGTATATGAGAGGGGGAGAGGTATGGGTGTGTGACATCACACACATGGGTAGAGATTCTCTCACCCATGTGTGGCATGTACATATGTGCATGGCATGTGTTGTGCACATGTGTGGAATTGAGTACATGGCATCTTGCGCACATGATATATTAATGATTCTTCACGGCGTATCTCACTAACGGAGTTTCGTACAGACGCACGGGTGGTACCTAAGTGATCGCAACGACGGGGCGGTCGATATGAAATAAGTTTCGAGGTCTTGGGGTTCCGGTCAGCTGGGGATGTACAATGAACGGCCAATCCAGGTCTAGCTAAGGGCATCAATCATCATGTACATATGCATAGAAAATGGTATGGAATGGATGGAGTGTTACAATCTACCCTCCTAATAAAAATTTCATCCTCGAAACTTTTAGTCACAATACATTAATAAACTCATAACATGGAAAGCCAAACATACGTATCATCATACATATACAATACAATTATCTATCCCACAAGTGAGGGTATTGCTCACGGCTATCTGCCTAATGTCTGGGTGCTAAGTATATTCTCTAGGTTCTCAACTAGAGGATCTTATTTTGACTAGGTTCTCAAACTGAGAATTCTAGATTCATGTCTCTAAATTCATACAAATTAGGGGTACTAATAGCACTTAGGTTCTTGATCAATGACGGTGGGAGACCTAGTTTAAGTTCTTCTATGTTTTCCAGTTACTGACTTTGCTCATAAGTGATCCGAAATCTTATGCTCTGATACCATCTTCTGTCACACCCCAAATCCGGGGACGGACAGCTTCTGTGATGCCCAGAATTCGGCACTCGACTTCCATACACCAAGTCCCGAGTTCGGCGCACCACAAGGAAGATTTTTTATTAATTTTTTTTATTATATATACATATAATAATATCTAAGCATGAAGATCCATGATCAAAATACCAAGCAACACTCTCCATTATAAATCTTGATGGTTACAAGTACAATGCTTTCCAAAAGGTACACAACGTCAACATTGCCAAATCGAAAAATAAATACAATGCATCGAGAAAGCTAAATCTTCCAAGCTACTCCTACCCTGAAAAAAATGGAAAATAGGAAGCCTAGGAAAAAAGCCTAGTGAGTACACACGTGAGTGCAGCGTGTCCTACATGCAAGCAAGACAAATATGCCACAAGGAAATCATGTATAGTGAAAGGCATGTAGAACGTAAGGTATGATGCCAATGCCAATGTAACGCATATGCATCATAGTAATACTCCGAGTCAAAACTACCAGCATCACCAAGTCATATTTTCATTTCTCCTATACCACAGCCATAACCGTATTACACGCTCCGTAATCACATCATCATCATCATATTGTTATGCCATATCATAACTGTATACCTCGGGAAAACACCATGGTCGACACCCATGCACCAGACACTAGTAATCAACCTCATATACTCGTCTTGTGGTGGACTTCCACCAACTGTATATCATGGGAAACACTATGGTCGATACCCATGCACCAGACACTAGTCATCGACCTCTCATACCCGCCCTATAGTGGAGTTCCACCCGGCATGCTAGTAGCGGACTTCATTCGCGCTTCTCCTCACCAGCGAGTTAGACCGGTCTCTGTTTGCACCTCAGCCCTTAAGCAGGTTAGACCCACCTCTTCTCAACCCGACCTCATCAGTGGGAGTCAAATCCATGACCCATGTATCCACTCGGCCCAATGGTGAGGCAACCCTAACTAGCATCGGAGTTTAGGGACTTTCAACCCAAGGGGCACATCAACCCCTACTATTTCCACACTTCCGGTGTCCCGTTCATTTTTAGGGGTAACCCAAGTCATCATCATAGATGTTCATTTCATTGTCAAGATCTAACTCAAGTTATACGGCCGACTGTGGTATTTCGATCATCGTGTATGTCATGATTATACATGAATTCAAGTAATCATGATAAGGCATACGTTCAAGTGTATGTGGTATGCATATAATGCCATGAGTTTAGGGTCTGCTTAACCTTTAAGCCAAAAATGACATACAATCATCATGTGCCATTATCAACTATATCAATCCATAATCATGTGACTAAACTGAAGAGGACATATCTTACACATGAACAAATGTATTGAAGCACACTTGCATATACCATCATTCCAGGGTGCATGAGTATGATCAATAACAACATGGTTAAGTAAATGAATTTAGTATGCTAGGAAATGGAGCAATATTAATCAAGATATTAAATCACATACTTCTATTAACCATGATAACTAACATCACTGATATCATCCATAGCTTTCATAATCACGAGCATTAATTGTATTCAGAGTTACACCATATCCTTCGCAAGATAGGTATTCCATTAGTGGCTTTGGCCCGATATGATTTTCTTCTGTTGGGACCACATGGTTATACCTTAACTAGGCCATATGGTTAATGAGTGGTGGTGACGCAAAGTACATGCACTAAGTGGTTATGAGATGAAAGGCTTAGATATAACGTATAGTAAATGAGCCACAGGATGTAACGCCCTGGAAATTGGGGGTCGTGCATACACTCGACTCCCAAGTTCCCGGGTATCACTTATAACCAATTTTACTAATTTACGCTTAATCAGGTTTAGATGCGTAATATGAAATTTCTTGAAATATGAAACACCACAACTAGTAGTCTACTGAGATGAAAGAGGCTAAATATACTAGTCCAAAATAATATGAATGGGTCACTTAAGGCGTTGCCCAACAAAATCACAAAATATGTCAAAAAAGAATGATGAACTGATTCCAACACCCAGCATTCCAACTCCGTCTACTAGGCTGGTGGAGAATCGCCCATCAGCTAGAAGTAGGACAACTCGTCCTCCTCATCCAGACTTAGGCCGCCATGCTCCTCGTACTCAGCATCTCCTGCAACTACTGAAGAGTCTGGTTGGTGTTTTAAAACACTGTCCCAGAGTGAGAGTGAGTGATCAACTCAGTGGATGTTATTAATCCTAAGTTACAACAGGCATCAATTATATCATGAATTTAATGAAAGGCAAACATTCATAAAACCTTAACTAATCTTGTTAATGCATATGCATGATAAATGATATGATGCATGCCCTCACCACAACACTCCCTCAAGCGACACCGTCTCACGATTGCTTATGACAACACTCCCTCATTGCGACCTCGACTGCCGAGTCGCCGACCTAACTAGTGCGATGCGATGTGATAGTGTTAGCCGAGTTCTTAATTAATTTCATTCATCTAGTAGGTTGAGGAAACTGATACACCCCATATATTCAATACCCTCAACTAGTTGTGATGCCAAGGCCCCTCAACGTGCGAGGCCAGGGCTCCGTGATCCGTGATCCCGTCGAGTTCCCTAATTGTAACGTCTTGGATTTTCACTGTTTTGGATTTCCAAAAATCCTTGAAAATTTTTTTATTAATTAACTTATAATATCACTTAATGACCATTAGCACTCAATGCTAGTTTATACAGGGGTGGTACTAGTAATGAACCGCACAAGTTCAATTAATCAACCGTAGGAAGCCAACAAATCCACCCGGATCTTGACTAATAGACCAAATCAACCCCGTTACTCCTGTAGCCTAAAACCGATGGTTCAGAGTAATCATGACCCAATCTCTACTTTCACTAGTTATAAATATGCCACACTATGGACATAGTTAATCCAAACCTTAATCATTGCCCATGAGAAATCTCACTACCAAATTTATTCTAAAAATGCCCCGATTCTCTGAACGAGCTCTAGACCGCTCATTGGTGGGCCACTGGTTCCAAAACTATAGAATGATGTCTGTCTTACTGGGCTTGACGTCCATCGTGGGAGTTAGACCTAGGTACTGCCCAGAACTGCTCAACTTGAGTCGAAGGACGAGTGCATGAGAAGTGCATATACCCTAAAGAAAGGAGCTAGAACTTAAGTGAATTGGGTCGTCCACTCTTACGCAAAGTTGAGGATTTCGGACCATCATTTTACAACCAAAATTTACCCATGGAGTAAGGATATTTCCATGCTCATATCCCTATAGTCATGGCCCCGATCGACTATTGGTGACCGTTGAACAGACTTCTAATCATATATGCCGATCGGCGCATCCAAATGGCAGGCCGATCATATGCATACGTAGATCATCATTAAGGCTAACTATTCTATGGTGTATATCGACTTATACACCCCATAATGGGCCTTAGAGGATAGAAAAAATCCTCCCATAGGGTTAGTATAGTAAAAACCCAACACTTGGGGCCATTTGCACCGAATTTGGCATTATAAAAGGGGCTTCTTTGGGGCACCCCTCTCCCCATACGAATTTGCCCTAGGAAGAAAGGGGAAAAGGGAGAAGTGAAAGAGGAGAAAGAAGGAGAAAGAAGAAAGGAAGAAGAGAGGAAGGGAGAGTGAAGAAGAGGGAAGGTGGGCCATAGCTCTAGTGGGGCCCAAAGGAGACCGATTCATGCAACTCCTCACCTCTTCCTCAACCAATCCATCATCCACAACTGGGAAGAACCCTCTCCGCCAATTGGGTAGGTAATCCCTTATCCTTTTCTTAAAAACCCTTGTGTTGAGAAGGGATTGACATGAAGTTCTAACATGCAAGTGCTTGCTTTAGGGATTCCGGCCGATCGATCCCAAATCCATGCTCCTAGGTCATTTTCCAAGTCTTCAACAATCCATAGGTGTGGACTATTATTCTTAGGTGGCCTAGCACCAATTCTAGTATGAATTTCATGATTTTGAATGTTTAGGTGAAGTATTTGCATAACCTAGAGAGAAGCTAGCCAAAACCTTACATGATAGATCCCCCAATGACATGAAATGATTATGCATTACTTGTTGTTCCTTAACGTGATTGGGCATGAATTTGATGAATGCATGTTCATTTAATGCTTGATTCTTGTGTGATGATTCCTTATAACTTGTAGGTTACATTAATCCTTGTTGTATATGTGCGCTTGCATAGGTCCTCGATGTACGTTATACTAACATTAATCCTTGATGCATGTTTGTGTTATGAATGAATTATAGCTCTTGATCTCACCGCTAACCCCCTCACAACACACATGCACATTCATTCCGTATTATTGTTAGTACTTGCATTTATAGGAAAATCTAAATTCCTATATTAGTATAAGAGTGCATGATAATATTTGAGCTTAGATGATAAACCATGATTTGTTAAAGTGTTACCGAATACCATTAAATTCCTAGGTTGGTCAGGAAACTGAGGAGAGTGAAGGTGGCCTCGATGACAAGACTATCCTGAGGCTAAAGCCATGGATTTGGGCGGGTGCGTGTGGGCGACAGTAGTTAAACTACATGGGTCGCTCGTACCCAATGTCATCTGTCACGTGCTTGCCTGAACTCGTGCGGTCTAGTCTACTTACTAACCAACCTTATTTGTTAACCCTATCTGCTCACACATGTATGGAACCTGAGACACCCTTCAACCGTTGTCGCCCATTGATAACTGCTTGAGCCGATCCACCAACTCGTGAGCTGGATATGGTGGAATGGGACACTATGCCCGAGCTGTCGATCTACACTGAGGTGACGACCCTCCCCGTAGTGACTGTGAGTGATCTCTTTTCTTAGCACTCCCCATGTGCTTGAAGTCGGGGATGGGGAACTCGACGGGACCATGGATCGCGGAGCCCTGGCCTCGCAAGTTGAGGGGCCTTGGCATCACAACTAGTTGAGGGCATTGAATATGTGGGGTGTATCAGTTTCCCTAACTTGTTGGATGAATGAAATTAATTAAGAACTCGGCTAACACTATCACATCACATCGCACTAGTTAGGTCGGTGACTCGGCAGTCGAGGTCGCAATGAGAGAGTGTTGTCATATGCGATCATGAGACAGTGTTGCTTGAGGGAGTGTTGTGGTGAGGACAGCATCATATTATTTATCATGCATATGCATTAACAAGATTAGTTAAGGTTTTATGAATGTTTTCCTTTCATTAAATTCATGATATAATTGATGCCTGTTGTAACTTAGGATTAATAGCACCCACTGAGTTGATCACTCACTCCCACTCTGGGACAACATTTTAAAACACCAACCAAAATCTTCAGTAGTTGCAGGTGATGCTGAGTACGAGGAGCATGACAGCGCAAGTCTGGATGAGGAGGACGAGTTGTCCTACTTCCAGCTGATGAGCAGTTCTCCACCGGCCTAGTAGATGGATTTGGAACGCTGGGTGTTGGACTTAGCTCATCATTCTTTTTAGACATATTTTTGTGATTTTATTGGGCAACGCCTTGTGCGACCCATTCATATTATTTTGGACTGGTATATTTAGCCTCTTTCATCTCAGTAGACTACTAGTTGTGGTTGTGTTTCATGTTTCAAGAAATTCCATATTGCGCATCTAAACCTAATTAAGCACAAATTAGTAAAATCAGTTATAAGTGATACTCGGGAACTTGGGAGTCGAGTGTATGCATGACCCCCAATTTTCAGGGTATTACACAGGATGAATGGTGCTAGTGAAACTCATATAATGTAGTGGGCTTCACCTTTAGGTGGGTTGTTAGTAGGTTGGATTTGCAAATAGTTTTCGTAGCAATTCTACAATGGTTTAAAAGGAACAGGTAAACCTCATAAGATACAGTGATCCCTAACTTGAACGAGTTGGTATATAATAAACACATAAGGGTTAGTCACGGTTGGGATGATGCGGGTTTGTCTCATACAGCGTAGTGGGTCCTACTTCCAAGTGGTCCAGCAAGCAGATTGGTCTACACACAAACATTACGGTGGGTCCCAATAAGTAGATAGTATAGGTAATTCACATACATTAATGTAGTACAAGGAATAATAGTTCAGATGCAAAAGGCACACGTCAGTGACCTCCATCATTAAATCATCTAGTTGGCAAAATAATTGAACAATGCGGATAAAATACGTACATTGAGTGGGTTCCCAAGTGTTCGAAAGTTATACATTCAATTAACACTATTTCATATCGTCTATGTTGAGGCATAAAAAAAGAGAGAGAAAGAAGAAGCAGAAGTTGTGCGCAAATCAGCTGAACTCAATTGTTGTGCGGAAATCTGCTGTGCGGAAATCCGCACAAAGGCTTCCGCACAAAGGAATCCGCACAAAGGCTTCCGCACATAGGAGTCCACACAAACAAGGAGCGCACAATAAGGTTCGCACTAGGGAGAGTGCGGTGTCGACGTGGCACATTCACACGTGTGAGAAGGCTATAAATACCCCTCGACCCCTCAGCAGGGGTCATTAGCTAGCAATTGAGGAGGAGCAGTTCAGAGAGAGAGAAGGTAGAGTCGAGTTCAAAGTTCGTTGTTCGTTGTGTGGAACAACCATTGTGTGGCGCACAAAGCTCGTCGCACACAAAGGCTCGTTACACACGAAGATCGTCAGCACACAAAGCTGTCTGCACATAAAGCTCTCTGCGCACAAAACTCTCTGGGCACAGAGCTCTTTACGCACAAAGGGTCCTGCGCACAAAGGCTCTGATGCACATGGGTTTCAGCGCATAGTGGATCCTTTTCAGTGACTTCCAACTGGAAATTTGAATAATCATATATTATAACCAAAATATCCGCTTTTCACTACAAGTTTGCGAGTGTTCTATTTTGGAATCTGTTGAGGGTCAAATATTGCATATCAGACCCAGTTGTTACCTAGATTAACAAACATAGTATTGTTTAAAGACCTGATTTAATCGTGTTTGTAATGCAGGGTGTATTTACGAGCATGGACTGAAAAAAGGGTGGTAAAAGCATGAATTTGACGCTCCGAGAGCACCAAGGCAAGGAACGGACTCTAGAAGACCAAGAGTGATGAAATTATACACCAGGGGTCCGCGAAAATCGAGGAATTGAAGCTCAAGTGGCCTGAAAAGTGTCCAGAATGCAAGATCATAGGGTTCCCACCATCTGATCAGTTCGAAACTTCATACGTGGCTTGAGGACCATAAATAAACCGTACACGTAAAATTTCAACCCCTGGATCACTGTGGAAGTGGCCCAACGGATAGATCAGCCCCTTTAATCATTATGTGGGGCCCGCCTGATATCCGGATATGCAGAAAAATTGTTCTAGACTGTTTAAACCACGTGCCAAGATGGATGGACGGAGCAGATTTCTCACGATCATCACAGTGGTCTCCGTATGCACAGTGCGAGTACACAGTGCACCGCTGCCCGCGCCGCACCGGACGGTCAGCCTAGTCAAAGACGGGCTGACCCGTCTTCCTTGCGCACCAGCGTCCAGCAGACGGACGCTGGCCGACCATTTTTTAGCTAGTGGGCCCCACTCATCATCCCTATGGAAGATCTAAACCGTCCAATGCATTCGGAATGGGGGTTTAACCCACGCCTAGGTCTCCTTTTAGGCATCATGAAAATTACCTCACCTTCTTAGTTATTAAGCACAGGATGGACGGTGACTTGAAAGATAACGTGGGCCACATAGGATTTGGTCCAAAAATAGTGCTTCCCACCTGGTTTTTCGGGTAGAACGCAGTGGACGGATTGGATTTCTCAAAAAGACAGTGAAGTGGGTCCCACCATCAGTACAGCGTAACGTATTACGCACCCTGTTTTCGCGTCCGGGAAATCCGGAATTTCCGGCCGATTGTGGGCCACTGACTGTGATCGGTTTGGTGATCCAAACCGTCTAAATGATAACCAAGCCAGGAATGACCCTAGCCAAGAAGTTATTTTTGCGTTTACTGGACAGCAAGCCTCCCAAACTAAGGCCGAACCAACGCCTTTTGCGTTGCCTGCGCACGCCGTTGCAACACTGGATGCGTAAGAGGTTTTCGAAGAAGCTTTCCCAGCCTAATCCTTCCAGGACTCAGCCTCTCCAGGTCCATACGCACCTGCCTATAAGGGAGGTCAGCTAGAACGTGTTTGAAAAAAAAAAGAGGAGGAGAACGAGAGAGAGAAGCACGTTCGGGGAGGGAGTTTGGGCTGCTGTGCACGAGAGGAGTGCGGCTGGACGGTGGCTGTTCTCCAGGAAGTGCGGAAAGGCTGGCAGCGTTTTGAGGATTGGAGGACAGACAGGAGAAAAGAAGACAGGGAGAGAAGATGAGAGAGAAAAGATAAGGAATTTTTCTTCATTTTTCTTCTCTTTTTCATTTTCTTTTTCCTTCTATTTGTTTTGGGTTTTAGGCCAATCATGAGTGGCTAAACCTCTTAGCTGGGGCTAAGAGGTGAAGCCTGTAGCGAGATGGGAGATATTAATTCATGCGTTCAATATAATTTTCTGAACTGAATTTCATTTTAAGTGATTATTATAAGGAATATTTTTATTAGTCTTTAATGGTCTGTTGTGACTGAAATTACAATGGGTTTGCAATGGCTTTGAATATTTCTTTCCCTTTTTATGTTTATGAAGTCAGGAAACCCTGTTGTTCATCATTGCTCCACGGGCATGGTTGGATGACGGTAACCCTTCCTGACTTTCATGGCATGTTGATTGATTGGTAATTAGATTAATTCTGTTGTTTGCTTTGTCTCCTAAGCATGGTTTGGTGATGGAATCCATTCTAATTCATACACCTTTCATCTCTTGAAACCTATATCAATGGTAGTTCAGTAAATTTCCATAATTTGTGATACTGGCATAAGATCTCCCTGATCTCTACAAGTGGATCCTCTGAATCCCTAGTTTCCTTCCTATCTCAATTCCTTAAGTTATTAGATAATTATTCCAAAATTATTCTCTAAATTCTATTTGTTCAGATCACATCTTAGTCTATTTCTATTTCTACTTGGTTTCAGATAACGTACAGGTATCAGTCCCTGTGGATTCGACCTCGGTCTTACCGAGTTTATTACTACATCACAACCCTATACTTGGGGAGTGAACAAGTTTTTGGCGCCGTTGCCGGGGACTGATAGTTACGATTTTCTGAAATTAATTGGTTTTAGGATTAGTTTAAGATTAGGATTTTATTAACCTTAGTTTTTATTTATTTATTTATTTATTTTTATTTGAGTTCAAAACCAACTTGTTTCCTGTTTTATAGAATCTGGACATAAGTTTCTCAATTGGTAATTCCTTCCTACTTTTTCATATTTTTTAGGTTATTTCTTTCCCTTCTTAGAAATTAACTTTCTATTTTTGTTTTATTTTAGTAACTTTCTAATTCTAACACTTTTAGAAACTAATTTTGTTTCCTAATTTATTTTTAGAATATTTGTTTAGGAACTAACCTTCTTATTTTGTAGGCCTTTAAGATAGAAATCTCTAATTCGGTACACTCCTTCCCTACTTTCTATTTTTCAACTCTCTTTTAGTAATTTACTTTCTAGTATAAGACTTTCCTAGTTTATTTTAGAAGTTTCCACTTTCTTTTAGAATCTAACTTATTTTATTTTTATTTTGCAGGTCCTTAACTTAAGACTCCAATTTGGTAATTTCTTTCCAACTCTCCCTTTCTTTTTAGATTTTCATTTCCTTTCTTAGGATTAGGCTTTGAATTAGTTGAGGGTTGTGAGTGTTTCATGCCCAAGTGGGCCCGTGACAACACTCGACGTCTCTTGACTGAAGGAGGATTGGTTGAGGGGTTGACTATCCATCGCAGGACTAGACACCGCTCGAAATCCCCTGAGTTAATTGAAGTTATGGCTGAAGACCAACCTCCTCTACTTCCACCCAGGGTGGTGGAGGATACCCAAGATGAAAATGAGGTGCAACAGGCACCCCCACCTCGTACTTTACGAGATTTTCTACAACCGGCGGGAGTGAGTACGCCCTCATGCATGATTTTTCCTGAAAACACAGGACAAATGGACATCAAGCCAGGAGTTATCCAACTCCTTCCCAAATTCCATGGACTTGAATCAGAAAGTCCATATTTACATTTGAAAGAGTTCGATGAGATTATAGCTACATTATGTTTTCCTAATGTATCTGAGGATACAATTAGGCTGAAACTCTTTCCTTTTTCCTTAAAAGAGAAAGCTAAGACGTGGTTACATTCACTGCGTCCTAGATCCATTGGCACATGGAACGACATGCAGAGGGAATTCATAAAAAAATTCTTCCCACATCATAAAACGATTACCCTCGAAAGCGATCATGAACTTTGCCCAAAAGGAAGATGAAACATTCTTTCAATGTTGGGAAAGGTTCAAAGATTTGGTCAGTTCATGCCCACAACACGGATTTGAAACGTGGCGCATTACAAATTTTTTCTATGATGGACTGACATCTTTCATGCGCCAAATGGTCAAGACAATGTGTAATGGAGAGTTCATTAATAAAGATGTCGACGAGGTATGGGACTACCTCGATAGTTTGGCTGAAAAAACACAATCTTGGGACTATTACCCAAAGTCGAACACCACGTCTAGGCCGACTCAATTAAAGGAGAAAGGTGGATTATATCTCTTGAAAGAAGAGGATGATCTCAAGTGTAAAGTGACTACGCTCATAAGGAAAGTTGAGGCCATGGAAGGAAAGAAGGATAAGGTCAATGAAATTGTTTGCGGCATCTGTGATTGCAACATTCACACAACTGAAAACTATCCTACAATACCTGCCTTTCGAGGAGTGTTGAATGAACAAGCCAATGCCGTAAATAACTATCAAAGACCTTTTATTGGACCTAACTCCAACACATACAATCCTGGCTGGAAAAATCATCCAAACTTTAGTTGGAGGAATGGACAAACGGCGACTCCTCCAGGTTTCTTCAATCAAAATCCAAATCAAGTGAAACCTCAAGAGGAACCGGTTCAAAATCCCATACAAGAGCTGGCTCAGGCAATGCGGGGAATTACAGATTTTATGCAAAAGATAGATTCTCGTATGACAGTTATAGAAAAGGGGATGCTTCCTGCACAACCTCTCCCCAATCCTAAACCGTAATACGAGATTAATGATCCCAGCTCTTCAAATCAGATGGGGCATGCTAAATCCATCACCACTCTTAGGAGTGGGAAGATCATTGATAAAACTCTTCCGGTTAGGCCCGAAAAGCCTCAAGAACCAAAAGAGGACAACAATGATGGATCCAGTGATGCCCCACAAAAAGTAGAACCGGAACTTTTAGAGAAGCCAGTTGCTCCATTCCCCCAACGGTTGGTTTCACCAAAACCTCTCTCTAACTCTCAGGATATCCTAGAGGTGTTGAAATAGGTGAAAGTCAACATTCCTCTACTTGATGTCGTTAAACAGATACCTTCATATGCCAAATTCCTAAAAGACTTATGCACGACCAAAAGACGGAAAATTATTCAAAAGAAAATCTTCTTGACTGAGAAAGTGAGTGCCATCCTGAAGCAAGACGTGCCGCAGAAATTCAAGGATCCCGGTAGCCCAACCATATCATGTGTAATCGGGAACCATCGAATTGATCACGCACTTCTTGACTTAGGAGCAAGCGTCAATCTGATTCCCTACTCGGTATACAAACAGTTAGGTTTGGGTGAATTAAAACCCACCCTAACCACACTACAACTTGCTGATCACTCTGTTCGTGTACCAAGAGGGATAATTGAGGATGTGTTGGTCCAAGTTGATAGATTTTACTACCCTGTAGACTTTATCATCCTGGACACCGAACCCATCAATAACATGAGCACTCGATTCCCGTCATTCTTGGTCGCCCATTCCTTGCCACGTCAAATGCAATTATCAATTGCGGGAATGGTATCATGACTATGTCTTTTGGAAATTTGACATCGAGTCAAACATCTTTTCAATAACGGCAAAAACTGAGAGGATGATGACGATTTCCACGATATTAACATGATTGACTCTTTCGTGGAAGATACGACACCTCTGACCTTATCCTCCGACCATCTAGAGACGTGCCTGGCCCACTCCCATGATTTTGATGATGACATGATTAGGGAGACGTGCGCCTTGCTTGATACTGCACCGGTACTTGAAGTTAACCGATGGAGGCCACAATTTGAAGAATTACCACAAACCGATGTAGTGCCTCTACCGTCTAACCTCAAGCCGCCGAAGCTTGACCTAAAACCTTTGCCCTCTGATTTGAAATATGCATATTTGGGTCAAGATGAGACATACCCGGTGGTGATCTCTGCCCACCTGGAGAAAGAACAGGAGAGTATGCTTATATCTACTCTCATTGAGCATAAAGGAGCCCTGGGATGGACGATAGCGGACCTCAAGGGAATCGATCCCTCGATTTGTACTCACCACATATACCTTGAGGATAATGCAAAAACCGCTCGGCAACCACAACGTAGACTAAATCCAAACATGAAGGAAGTGGTTAAGGCCGAGGTTCTTAAACTATTGGATGTGGGTATTATATACCCTATATCTGATAGTCAATGGGTGAGTCCAACTCAAGTGGTCCCTAAGAAGTCCGGAATCACCATCGTAGCCAATGCTAATAATGAACTCGTGCCAACTAGAGTCACTACTGGTTGGAGAATGTGCATTGACTACAGGAAGTTGAATACCGTCACGAGGAAGGACCACTTCCCTTTACCATTCATTGATCAGATCCTGGAAAGGTTAGCAGGTCATTCCTATTACAGCTTTCTTGACGGGTATTCGGGCTATAACCAGATAGAGATAGCCCCTGAAGACCAGGAAAAGACCACATTTACATGTCCCTACGGCACCTTTGCTTACCGAAGGATGACATTCGGACTATGTAATGCCCCTGCCACCTTCCAGCGATGTATGCTTAGTATCTTTTCTGATATGGTAGGGCAATATCTAGAGGTCTTCATGGATGATTTCTCTGTTTACGGTCCATCTTTCAGCAAGTGCTTGGAAAGTCTTAAATGTGTGCTGAAAAGATGTGAAGAAAAGAACCTGGTACTTAATTGGGAGAAGTGCCATTTCATGGTTCAGAAGGGAATTGTCCTTGGGCATATCATCTCATCCAAAGGAATCGAGGTAGATAAGGTAAAAATCGATCTTATCTCTAACCTACCTCCACCCAAGAACATCAGAGACGTGCGATCCTTCTTAGGACACGCAGGATTTTACAGGCGATTCATAAAGGACTTTAGTCTCCTCTCTCGTCCATTATGTAATCTTCTTCAAAAGGATGTTCCGTATGAGTGGACTGAGCAATGCCAGGAAGCTTTCACCAAGCTTAAGGGCACGTTAACCACTGCACCCATCATGCAGCCACCCGACTGGAACCTTCCTTTTGAGCTTATGTGCGACGCTTCTGATTATGCTCTTGGGGCGGTCCTAGGCCAGAGAAAAGACAAGAAGCCCTACGTCATTCACTACGCAAGTAGGACTCTAAATCCTGCCCAAGTGAACTACTCGACTACGGAAAAGGAACTCTTAGCCGTAGTGTTCGCCTTGGACAAATTTAGGTCCTACCTGATCGGATCCAAGATCATTATCTATACAGATCATGCGGCACTGAAGTATCTTCTTTCTAAGAATGATTCTAAGCCCCGCTTGATACGATGGATCCTTCTACTCCAAGAATTTGATTTGGAAATTAAAGATAAAAAGGAGTAGAGAACGTAGTGGCCGATCACCTTTCTCGCCTTAATACCTCCGAGTCCCTTGAGACGACTCATATCAATGACATGTTCCCGATGAACAATTGTTCAGAGCCTCCCATTCACCTTGGTTTGTCGATATTGCTAATTATCTTGCTACAGTGCCATACCGACATAGTGGACTCGCAAGATAAGAAGAAATTTTCACCGAGGTGCGCAACTTTTTCTCGGGATGATCCTTATTTATTTAAATATTGCCTGCACTAAATTCTAAGGAGATGTGTACCAGATGATGAGCATCGAGCATCATCTCCTTCTGTCACTCAGGGCTCGTGGTGGTCACTTTTCTGCTAAAAAGACCACGGCCAAGATTCTGCAGGTGGCTTTTATCGGCCCACTATGTTTAGGGATACTCATGAGTTTTGCAAAGCTTGTGAGCGTTGTCAGAAATTGGGAGCATTGTCCCGTTGAAATATGATGCCTTTGAATCCCATTCTTATCATTGAAGCATTTGATTGCTGGGGCATCGATTTCATGGGACCATTCCCCCAATCGTTTGGAAATCTGTATATTTTGCTCGCCGTGGATTATGTCACTAAATGGGTCGAAGCGATTCTGTGTCGAAAGAATGACCATCGCACGGTCATTAAATTCCTAAAAGAAAACATCCTTTCTCGATTCGGACGCCTCGAGCCATCATTAGTGATGGGGGCTCACACTTTTGTAATAGACCATTCGAGAGCTTAATGAAGAAATACGGTATCTCTCATAAGGTGAGCACCCCATACCATCCACAGACAAGTGGACAAGCTGAGATTTCTAATAGGGAGATTAAACACATTTTGGAGAAAACGGTTAACCCTGATCGTAAGGATTGGTCAATCCGATTGATTGATGCCTTATGGGCATACCGTACTGCCTTTAAAACTCCTATTGGAATGTCTCCCTTTAAACTTGTCTATGGAAAAGCTTGTCACTTGCCTGTGGAGCTGGAACATAAAGCATACTGGGCGATCAAAAATCTTAATTTCAATCTAGACAACGTTGGCTCGCTACGCAAACTGCAGTTGAATGAACTTGAAGAAATCCGGAACGACGCATACGAGAATTCGAGAATTTACAAGGACAGGATGAAGGCGTTTCATGATCAACATATTCTACGAAAATCATTCACGCCAGCCGAAAGTCCTTTTGTATAATTCTCGATTACACCTCTTTCCGGGTAAGCTTCGATCTCGTTGGACCGGCCCTTACATTGTTATTACTGCTTATCCTCATGGGGCCGTCGAGATAAGAGATCCCGACAATGGCAAGGAGTTTAAAGTAAATGGACATCGTTTAAAGCCATTTGTCGAGAAATTTGATTCAGAGGACATGTCCATGCCTCTGACTGATCCTGTTTACCAGGACTGATCTCCTAGTCTGATGGAGGTATAGGTAGGTTTATCGCTTTCATAGAATTATGGTAGTTGCTTTGGTCTGGCTGAAGACGTTAAACCTAACGCTCCTGGGAGGCAACCCAGCTTTTCAACTTATTTCATTTTCCTAGCTAGTTCAATGTTTGTGGGTAACATTACTGCAAACCCTCACGAGACTACAACTCGTCCACTAGGGGTAACCTATGTCACGCCCCAAACTCGGAAACCGGGCTCACAAAATTCCCGATTGCCGAATCTGGCGCCGACAGCCTCCGTAGAACCCCATTCTCGGCTCCCAGCGCCCATTCGCCGGGTTCCGATCCTGGGATGCTACAAGGAGGATTTTTAACTTCAGTTTGATTCGTAATAAGCATAACCAAAGGCATAACCCACAAACAACGACCAAAAACTCCATCACATTTCCACTATAATCAAAAACTTTACAGGTACAATGAGCATAAGGGAAATACAATGAAGATAGACCAAAAACTCCAAAAGAAGATCAGCACGCGTCCAAGCCTCAGCGCTGCTGCGATCCAACGTCACCTGCACGCAACGGTCGTGCATAAGCTTATAGAAAGCTTAGAGGGTGGTGAAAGTGTATGCTCAAGGTGATAATGTAGTTATGCAGTATCAGAGTAATGCGGAACATGCTGATGAATGCTAAGAATCCCATTAGCCGTACCAAGGCCATGCGGTGCAAAGAATGATGTCGGCCATACCAAGGCCATGCAAAATGTAAGTCAAGCATACAAATCCTCATCTAAGTCCAATGTCAATACGGCTCAAATCTGGAATATCACCGGGGTCTAGTACGCTCCAAGCCAGATTGCCGCCCCATCGCGCGCAATAAGGTGAGTGGAAAAGACCTCACTATCCGCCTGCCAATATCGGGCTCGGCTCGTCAATAGCGGACCCATTCCTCGAGCTGGTCGAACTCAGTCTACCTCCTCTTGGGCGTGTAAGGCCGCACCCCCTTCCAACCGACCACGACACGTGGGAGACGCACCGTCTGGTAATCGGCACCCAGCGCTCATGCACCCACTCGGTCTAGACGTTGGAGCAACCTCCTGGTACCATAAGGGTTTAGGGACTTTCACCCAGGGATATCTATCGCACCCCATGTAGAACAGCATTTTCGGTATCCAATCCTGCCAACCACGATACATCCGTGGAGGCTACGACCCTGATGTCGCTAGGGCGTATAGTAACCATATCACACAATGCGAATGCATGAATCACACTATCCAGTCATACAGTAATCCTGCGCGTATCATGCGCTCATGTAGGGCAACACCCCCTGTACGGGAGCCCCTAAACAATCTGCCCAAAGGCATATGCTATGATCAGTCATTCCTCATATCAAGCATACGTATGATGCATATGATCATGAATCATGGAATTAAACATGCTATATAGGATGGATGATGTACATAACAAAGGTGGGCCTAGACGGCCTACACATAACATGCACGAGCTTAACAATGGGCCTTAGGGAATGTCATAATGCGGACATTTAATCACACTATACTTGCAATGTGGACGTCGAACCACCATTGCTCCCAAGGCATAGCCCTGACGTAAACATCATTACATAAATTGTGTAGGGATCGTACATTGCAATGGACCTCAGGCACGTCCCATTGGGCCTTAAATACGTCAAATGGGCCATATTATACGGGCCATGTATTCATCAAGTGGGTCACACCATTGGGCCGCACCAATGGGCCTTATGTGCATTGCAATGGACTATAAACTATGGGCTTTAGAATGCATTAAATGGGCCTAATCTCATGGGCCTTATGACTATCAAATGGGCCTAATCTCATGGGCCTTATGAGTATCAAATGGGCCTCGCCAATTGGGCCCCATATATACATCAAATGGGCCTAAACCCATAGGCCCCAAAATACATCTATGGGCCTCGACCCATTGACCTTACATAAACATCAAAGTGGTCCTCATTCATGGGCCACAAGCAACTGAGGTGGGCCTTACCTATATGTCAAAGTGGGCCTCAACCATGGGCCTCAACATAAGTTAGTACAATATTTATATACATATATATATATATAATATAGTATATAATATACATATAATATTACATGAACTATAATATTATATATATCTATATATATATACATATATCTATATATATATACACATACACACACGCACGCATCACAGTGGGCTCCACGCCACCATCACAGTGGGCCCACACAATTATCACAGTGGGCTCCACGTCCACCGTCCAGGCGGACGGTGGGAATGAACCCCCTACATCACTGTGGGCTCCATGTGGGGCCCACCATAATGTTTATATTTCATCCAACCCGTTGATGAGGTCCCATGGGCCCAAATGAAGGGTGAAAACAAATTTCACCCTGATCCAAAACTTATGTGGGCCCGAAAAGGGTTTCAAAGGTAGGGGCTCCTTCCCACTGTTTCCTACGGTGTGGGCCTCCTGAGTCTTGGACTAAGCTGATTTTTGGGGTGGGCCCGTGTCAGGGGGTGGCCCACCTTATGAACGGTTTAGATGGTTCATAAACATCAAGGTGGGGCCCACAACCACAGCCGTGGGGGCTGTTTGACCGCCCGTCCGTTGGCGCTGGCGGGCGCAGGCAGCGCCTGCTGCATTCTCTGACACAGCAGCGTTGCTGCTGTGTTATGATTTATTTTTTATTTTTTGAAACTGAATTCCTGTGGTTTTTCACAGGTGGGGCCCACGTCCGATGATCCACTCCGTCTAATGGCCTTCCATGCTTCTAGACAAGCAAAACAAGCCCAATATTGGGCATATTTCAGTGTTTAGAAGCAATAGGGAATGTTTCAATGGTGAGCGCATTGTTTGCCATGCTATGGCCCGCCTGAAAGTCTGATTGGTCCCATCTCCTGGCTCAACGCCTAATTATGGCTTGGGAAAGGAATGGATGGTGTGGATTTAATACATACATCAAGGTGAGGCCTACATAAAGGGGCCACCCAAAGTTGCACCAAGCTATTATTTGTGTTTTCCCATTGCAACGTCCAGCGTCCAGAGACGCTGGACGGTCTGCCATACAAGTGGCCTACTCAGGTGGGCAAGGGTACTATACTTATATGGTGGGCCCCATTCAAATACAATACATACTACATGGTGGGGTCCATTCAAGTGGGCCACCTAACCTCATAAACATCACAAAAAAAGAGACTAAAAATAAAATAAAATAAAAAGAGAGAGGGATAGAAAGAGATAAACGACGAGATCCGCGTGATGGAGGGACCCCGGCACTATGGGCCCTCCCTTGTACTAAATCATACATCAAGTGAGTCCCATTTCATGTGGCCCATTAAAACTTAATCCAACGGTGGAGATCCCATCTCCACTAAATTAAACGGTCTAGATGACCCTAAATATGCAAGAAAACAAACATCATGATGGGGTCCATGGAGAATGGCCCCATCATGGAATGATCATGGTAATCCAAGTGGGCCATTGGCCACATCTTAGGGTCCAAAGTGAGATCCGAACCATTGATCGGTTGGCCTCACTTGGCCCATCTTAAAAACATCAAAAACTATCCTATCCAAACACCCACCGCTTGATCTTCTTGCTCCCTTGGCTTCCTTAGCTCCTTGAGCTCCTCTTTGATGGAGGAAGATGAGAAATGGATGGTTGAGATGAGAGATGAAGGGGTGGGAAAGGTGGACCTCACATATGAAGTTTTCTCACTATGGGGGACTCATGGTGCTCTCTCTTGGATTTGGATTTTTTTTTGAAAAAAAGAATAAGAGAGATAGTTGTAAAGGGAGGGAGAGAGAGAGAAAGAGATGGGTGATGGAGTGATGGGGGATGGTTTGGGTTGAAAATTGTGAAAAGGTGTATGGTTGTTGTTGAAATTTGGAAAAGAGGAGTGGTGAGGTGGAAAGAATGGTGGACTTTTGAAAAAGGTGGGGATGGGTTGATGTACTTGAGGTATGGGATGCTTTAATGGTTGATTGATGGGACTAATTGTAGAGATTCCCTCGAAATCCGCAACGCGCGGTGTTTCTTCGGAATAAACGCTGATCGGCATCTTCTAGCCTGGGTATCGGTTCGGTGCGCAAGTCACGGCGTTGGAACCGCGGCGACGACGCGGTCGCTATGATATAACTTTCAGACCAAGCCGACGTCGGTGTGCGGGACCTGGCTTAGGATCGTGCGCAAACACCGAATACAGTGCGAAGGTTGCCGGAGTTTGACCGGAAGGACCGCGGAAGCTAACGGAACAGTACGGATTAGGACACGGGTCTTACAACCTAGGGGTTTAAAGGCTTGTTGCATGCGCTAAATGCAATCGAGAGCACCTGCGAAAGTGGTATAGGTAGGATTTTATTTTTGTTAGTTTTGTGCTGACTGGATTCCATGCTGCGATCTCTTGGAATGTCTTTCACGATTCATCATCCAGGTACTATCTTCCCTTCACTTTTTCTTTACTTTTGTTGTCCTATGCGCATTCCATACTCATATCTTTTACATTGAGGACAATGTAGCTTTTAGGTTGGGGGTGGGAGATTACCTAATCAGTATTTTCTTGAGCAAAAATTATGAAAATTTTTAAATTTTTTCTGGACTTTCTGGTGAATTCAAAGTGATTTGACAACCATCTTTGATTTAGAATTACAGGATATGGAATGTTGGTGATTTACTGCTCTTGGATTCAGTTACTCGTTAGATTTCACAGTTAAGTTTAATTATTAATCCATGATTAGTAGTTGTAAACATTGATTGAGTCATGAATTCGCAGGACACATCTCGCATGCATATTAAGGTTTAAGTTCGATATTGAAGGATTAACTTGGTAATCACTAAACATGAAAGGAACCAACTTGGAAAATTGAATGGATTGGGCGAACAGTCTTTACCATAGGATTGCTCCCTATAGATGAGGATTCGATTCCCCATGAATGATATGTGAAAAAGTTGGGTGTACAGTCTTTACCTTAGGTTTGCTCCCTGTAGGTGAGGATTTGATCCCTCTTCTTGACGTTACTCCTAATGAAAAAAAAAAAAAAGAAGAAAAAATCAAATAAAAAATTAAAAGAATAAAAAGATAAGGTGTAAACCAAGTTGGGTTATCGTGATTTCTCTTATTTGTTACCAATGATATCCTTAAATATCAAAGTGAATCTTAATGTTGACAAGTCGAGATTGGACTATACATCCATGGAATTCAATATTTAGAATTATACTAATTGATGGACTAATATTTTGAACTTGATTATGAAGTTTACCGTAAGCTTGATTTCAGGAAAAAGTAATGCCAACATTCATGAATCTTAGAATTCGAGTATCTGAACTATTTTTCATAAATCCCTTGAATTGTAGAAATTATCCTGTAATTCTCAATTTATTTTTCGCATACTTTGCTCGGGACTAGCAAAATGCTGGTTAGGGGTTGTGTTGAGGGTCAAATATTGCATATCAGACCCAGTTGTTACCTGGATTAACAAACATAGTATTGTTTAAAGACCTGATTTAATCGTGTTTGTAATGCAGGGTGTATTTACGAGCATGGACTGAAAAAAGGGTGGTAAAAGCATGGATTTGACGCTCCGAGAGCACCAAGGCAAGGAACGGACTCTAGAAGACCAAGAGTGATGAAATTATACACCAGGGGTCCGCGAAAATCGAGGAATTGAAGCTCAAGTGGCCTGAAAAGTGTCCAGAATGCAAGATCATAGGGTTCCCACCATCTGATCAGTTCGAAACTTCATACGTGGCTTGAGGACCATAAATAAACCGTACACGTAAAATTTTAACCCCTGGATCACTGTGGAAGTGGCCCAACGGACAGATCAGCCCCTTTAATCATTATGTGAGGCCGGCCTGATATCTGGATATGCAGAAAAATTGTTCTAGACTGTTTAAACCACGTGCCAAGACGGATGGACGGAGCAGATTCTCACGATCATCACAGTGGTCTCCGTATGCACAGTGCGAGTACACAGTGCACCGCTGCCCGCGCCGCACCGGACGGTCAGCCCAGTCAAAGACGGGCTGACCCGTCTTCCTTGCGCACCAGCGTCCAGCGGACGGACGCTGGCCGACCATTTTTTAGCTAGTGGGCCCCACTCATCATCCCTATGGAAGATCTAAACCGTCCAATGCATTCGGAATGGGGGTTTAACCCACGCCTAGGTCTCCTTTTAGGCATCATGAAAATTACCTCACCTTCTTAGTTATTAAGCACAGGATGGACGGTGACTTGAAAGATAACGTGGGCCACATAGGATTTGGTCCAAAAATAGTGCTTCCCACCTGGTTTTTCGGGTAGAACGCAGTGGACGGATTGGATTTCTCAAAAAGACAGTGAAGTGGGTCCCACCATCAGTACAGCGTAACGTATTACGCATCCTGTTTTCGGGTCCGGGAAATCCGAAATTTCCGGCCGATTGTGGGCCACTGACTGTGATCGGTTTGGTGATCCAAACCGTCTAAATGATAACCAAGCCAGGAATGACCCTAGCCAAGAAGTTATTTTTGCGTTTACTGGACAGCAAGCCTCCCAAACTAAGGCCGAACCAACGCCTTTTGCGTTGCCTGAGCACGCCGTTGCAACACTGGATGCGTAAGAGGTTTTCGAAGAAGCTTTCCCAGCCTAATCCTTCCAGGACTCAGCCTCTCCAGGTCCATACGCACCTGCCTATAAGGGAGGTCAGCTGGAACGTGTTTGAAAAAAAAAAAAGAGGAGAACGAGAGAGAGAAGCACGTTCGGGGAGGGAGTTTGGGCTGCTGTGCACGAGAGGAGTGCGGCTGGACGGTGGCTGTTCTCCAGGAAGTGCGGAAAGGCTGGCAGCGTTTTGAGGATTGGAGGACAGACAGGAGAAAAGAAGACAGGGAGAGAAGATGAGAGAGAAAAGATAAGGAATTTTTCTTCATTTTTCTTCTCTTTTTCATTTTCTTTTTCCTTCTATTTGTTTTGGGTTTTAGGCCAATCATTAGTGGCTAAACCTCTTAGCTGGGGCTAAGAGGTGAAGCCTGTAGCGAGATGGGAGATATTAATTCATGCGTTCAATATAATTTTCTGAACTGAATTTCATTTTAAGTGATTATTATAAGGAATATTTTTATTAGTCTTTAATGGTCTGTTGTGACTGAAATTACAATGGGTTTGCAATGGCTTTGAATATTTCTTTCCCTTTTTATGTTTATGAAGTCAGGAAACCCTGTTGTTCATCATTGCTCCACGGGCATGGTTGGATGACGGTAACCCTTCCTGACTTTCATGGCATGTTGATTGATTGGTAATTAGATTAATTCTGTTGTTTGCTTTGTCTCCTAAGCATGGTTTGGTGATGGAATCCATTCTAATTCATACACCTTTCATCTCTTGAAACCTATATCAATGGTAGTTCAGTAAATTTCCATAATTTGTGATACTGGCATAAGATCTCCCTGATCTCTACAAGTGGATCCTCTGAATCCCTAGTTTCCTTCCTATCTCAATTCCTTAAGTTATTAGATAATTATTCCAAAATTATTCTCTAAATTCTATTTGTTCAGATCACATCTTAGTCTATTTCTATTTCTACTTGGTTTCAGATAACGTACAGGTATCAGTCCCTGTGGATTCGACCTCGGTCTTACCGAGTTTATTACTACATCACAACCCTATACTTGGGGAGTGAACAGAATCAAAGGAGAATAAGATGTAAAAGAACTTAGAATAAATAAATTAACATTGTGATTATCCTTCTTGCCTTCTTCTGTTAATTATAAAGTGAATAAATTTCCCCAAACAAAATACATTTATTTCTTGTTTGAAACAAAATGGCGACTCTGCTGTGGAATTTTATTTATTTTTTACTTAGGTATTAACTTAAGGATCGCAAGGGAGGTAATCACGACTGTTTGGCGCTTTCAAGGTGCCAAAATGGCGACTCTCAACGGGAACATCCTGCTTTTCATCTCCAAAATGGAATATAAGTTAATATAAGTATTAATTTTCTTTTCTTTTCTTTTTTTAGGGGAAGGAAAGAAAAGAATACCGTGACCAGTCAAGCAATGGCAACCATGCAAGAAAAAACATCTTTCTACTTCACTGCAATAGGGTTTGTCATAGAGTATGCTGATAAACAAACTGAGGGTAACAAAGATAAAGCAGTACCAAGGCAGCAAACAGAATCTCGAGGGTTGTCATAATTGTAACTGCTTCACCAATAGCATAAAAAGAAAGGGATGAATGGACTGTCATCACTCGGAGGAGGACAAGGACCCGAGGTGTAACTGTAGCAAGAATAAATTCACCACTGATAAGAGCCAAGGGATCGGTGACGTGTAACATTGCCGGGAAGAATCCTGAACTTGCTCCCCCTGTGATATATCCTGGGTGAACCGTTCCACAGTTAGCATCACATGACTTCCTAGCTTTGATCGCCTCTAGGGTCAAATGGATGAGAGAGCAGAAAGGTAAGGCGTTATTAACAGGCTCACCAATGACCATATCGCCCCACTCGAATAGTAGCACTGGAAGTGTCCAGAAGTCAAACGAAACTCCATCCTCTCCCCTCTTCAAAAGCCCCATTACGTCGACGTACTCTCGCCCCACTCCAACTACAACTTCGTCAAAGAGTGGAGAAGTTGCAGTACATATGGCCGGAACAAATCAAGACGATATGCCGACCACAGAAGATCGTATGAATGCAATGGCAGAAGCGCAAAGAACACTAATGGAAGAATGCAAAATTCTCAAAGAGGCTTTAGCAACCCTTGCACACATTGTAGCCTAGATAATGGCTCCACCAATGATGGGCGCGATGAACGGAGAAGAAAATCAGCCCGAAGGTTCCCAACCACAGGGGACAGGATCATGAGGGTCTGTCCCAGCCGTGAGACCATAACACAAGACAAAGTGAGACAAGTTGTTGAAGAAGCCATCAGAATAGAAAGAGAATGTGAAAACACTGGCCGTTTCAGGTACCAAACGCCATACCCAAGAGAGGTAGAAGATATCCCATTCCCGGCCAATTTTAAGCATCCAGATTTTTAGAAGTTCAATAGGGAAGGATCACTAGAAGCACACTTAATGCACTTCATTACTAGCATGAAGAATTTTTCTATGATATAGCAGTATTGTTTACGATTGTTTGGGTCATCACTGACACACAAGGCAGTTCGATGGTATTCCAGTTTGGCGCCAGGGTCGATACATACTTGGGAACAGATGCAAGATGCCTTCATGTCAAACTTCTTTTCTGAAGAGCGTGATGTTAGTATTATGAAATTGGCCTCTGTGCGGCAGAAAGAAGGAGAGCCAGTGGAAAAGTTTATAAACATATGGAAAACATTGGGAGCCTCATGTAGACAGCTACCGAAAGAGAAAGAATAGGTCAAAATGTGTCTGAATTCTATGGAGACTGGGATCGCGTTTGGACTCATCAGCACCGACATCAGAACTTTCGATGACTTGGCCACTAAGGCTCATGCCTTGGAATTGATGACTCGCAAGATGCCGGCATTTCACCATGAGACAGCTAGGAGAGTGCCCAGCAAAATGGCCTTAAATACTATCGATCGTGACAAGAGGAGCAAAAATACAAGGGACTCAAAGGAAAATAGGCCTGAACGAAAAGAAGAATGGAACCAATCAAGAAATAGATACAGTGGAAAGAGGTCCAGGATGCTCAATTCTCAGGAAGGGTTTGCGTTCAACAAAGAAGACATTATCCTATGATGAACCAACTTTTAAAAGCCAGCACGATTGAATTACCGGAACCCAAGCACCCCAAAGATGTGACGAAGATTAGAGAAAGATATTTTTGCCACTATCATTGCCTGGTGGGACATCCGATGGAAATTGTTATACATTGAAGTGCATAATACAACAGATGATAGATAGAGGTGACATAGTAATTGGAAAAGGAAAGGAAAGGGGTACAATGGCAATGGTGAATGTGCTCACGATCTAACAAATAGGCTGCAAAATGAGAAAGGAAGAAGACCGCAAGATGACAAAGAAGGTGGTAGTGATTACATTGCGATCAAGAAGGAATATAACAAGTCCTGTGAAACAAAAAGCGGGGATTGTGAGGAGAGAAATCACTGAGGAGCAAAACGATAATGACGGGAAAGAAAAGAAGGGTGACGTGGCGAAAGTGACTTATGATGTAGTGAATCGTCTGAAGGGCATACCGGCTCAATTAAGCGTCTATGATGCGCTTAAGTTGTTAGAAGAATTTCGGCAGAGCTTGGTCCAAGCATTATCCAATCATGATGTCAGAGAAACTTTATTGGAAAAATTAGAACACGAAGAGCACGATGAGTGAGAAAATTTTCTGCTAGTCGTTTCCTTTTTCGATGACGATTTGATCTACAAGGCAGAGCATAACAAGCCGCTAATGATAGAAGGCCATATCCAGGGAAAGAAAGTCAAGCGGGTTATGATCGATAATAGGTCTGCAGTGAACCTCTTACCACTCTCGATGTTGAGTAAATTATATTATCATAGTTCTGACCTACGCCCTAGTGGATGATGATGCAAGGCTTCAATCAAGATGGGCAGCGTGCACTTGGTAAGATTACAGTGACGCTGGAAATAGGAGAGTTGATTACTGAAGTCATGTGCCATGTTATAAATGCTGTGACGACATACAATCTTCTCCTAGGAAGGCCATGGATCCATCAATGCAGCATCGTACCCTATATGCTGCATCAATGCTTCAAATACTGTAAAGATGGAATACAGTATAAAGTGATGGCTGATGCAAAGCCATATACAGAGGCCAGTCTTTCTTTGCGAATGCTAGTTACTATAAAGCGTTCGCTGAAGATGAAAGAAAGAATGATGAGAGCAAAGTCCTGAAGGACAGTCAAATAAATGTGATTAAAGAGGAAATAGGAAAGGCAGGATCATCTAGGACTGTAGCACCAGAGAAGAAATTCTATTTTGTACCGAAACATCTGAGATAGCTAGGATAATAGCCACTAACCCTGTTATCACTCAAACATCTGAGAATTTTACAGTCTAAATATATAGTGCCATTATCGTGTGTTGAGAGAAATAAGCCATTTTCGGCCATGCCAGGAAGATTTCAGGTCAAGGCTAGCACAAAACATCCAGAGCCAATAGAATTTTATGCTTCAGTGGAAGGGATGGTAGGAGAAGAGACCGAGAGTAACGTATACTGCAGTAGGCTAACACCACAAGACCTTAAAAATTACAGTCCGACAAGTAAGAAAATCATGAGAAGCATGGGGTTTGATTACGCAGAACCCACCGGCTTGAATCATGGGAAACGAATTCAAATTCCTCTTGGGATTGGCCAGGAAAAGCGAAGAAAATTTCAAGGACTAGGGGCAGCGTCATCGGTAAATATGGTTACAACTGAAAAATTATCAGAAGAGAATCCTCAAATGATCGAGCATCCTGAAAAGGCTCCAAAGCAAATTGAAGATGGGGGGTAGCCGACAATAGACAGTTTACATGAGATATATCTAGGTACTGAAGAAGGGCCAAGGAACACATACATTAGCGCCGGCCTTTCTGAGCAAGAGTCTGAGAAGTAGGTTCAGCTCCTCAAGGAAAATAAAGACGTCTTTGCCTAGACATACGCAGAGATGCCAGGCTTAGAACTTCCATAGCACTACACCAATTAAATATCTCTAAGGAGAAAAGGCCGGTTAAGCAAGCGCAAAAACGATTTCATCGGGACTTGGGTCCTTTGATAGAAGAAGAAGTTAGTAAGTTGATAAAGGTCAGGTTTATCAGGGAGGTCAAATATCCCAAGTGGATATCGAATATTATCCCTGTGAAGAAGAAAAACGGACAAGTCAGGGTGTGTGTTGACTTTAAAGATCTGAACGAGGCTTATCCGAAAGATGATTTTCCTCTCCCGATCACTGAATTACTAATTGACAGTATGACTCAGTATGTTATCATGTCCTTCATGGACGGCTATGCATGGTATAATCAGATTAGAATGACACCTGAAGATGAAGAAGCTACAACATTCAGAACATCACTGGGAATTTGTTGTTACAAAGTTATGCCATTCTGTCTCAAAAATGCTAGGGCAACATATCAGAGGGTAATGCAGAATATCTTCCAAGACATGATGCACAAGCATATTGAGTGTTATGTCGATGACTTAGTAGTTCGGTCAGGAAATCATCAGGAACATCGTGAACATTTGGCATCGATTTTCTGTCAACTCAGAAGGAAACAGCTGAAGATGAATCCAGCTAAATGTGCATTCGGGGTATCTTTAGGTAAATTTCTCGATTTAGTCGTCCGACATAGGGGTATTAAGATAGACCCAGGGAAAGTCTGAGCCATTCAAGATATGTCACCACCAAAAACATTAAAAGAATTGAAAAGCCTGTAAGGAAAGCTAGCGTATATCCACCGGTTCATTTCAAATCTAGTATGAAGATGTCAGCCATTTTCCCATTTGATGAAGAAAGGTACAGAATTTGGGTGGGACCAAGCTTGTCAGAATGCGTTTGACTCAATAAAAGAATTATTGAAGCAGCCGCCAGTACTAACAGCTTTGGTAAAAGGAAAACTGCTTATTCTGTATATATCTACAGTGGAGAATTCTTTAGGCACTTTGTTGGCTCAGGTAAATGAATCTAGGAAAAAAACTGCTCCTTATTATTTAAGTTGAACTCTGATGGGTGCAGAATGCAACTACTCTCCGATCGAGAAAGAGTGTCTAGCACTGATATTTGTGGTTCAGAAATTGAGGCATTATTGTCTCTCCCATGACATAACTTTGATTTCAAGAGCAGATTCGATAAAATTTTTGATGACAAGGCCAATGTTGTCTGGGAGATTGGCCAAATGGATGTTGTTACTTTCGGAATATACTATCACATACGAGCCAGCGAAAATTGTAAAAGGACAAGTACTGGCGAACTTCCTTGCAGCACACCCTGTAGCAGAATGCGAAACCATTAGCAATGACTTTCTGAATGAACAAGTTATGATAGCTAAATTATAGAGCCCATGGCAGATGTATTTTGACGGTGCTGCTCGAGCATCTAGAGTGAGAGTAAGAGTGATATTCATTACTCCTCAAGGTGATTTGTTACCGTACTTCTTCACGTTGGGCACTACATGCACGAACAACGAGGCTGAGTATGGAGCCCTCATCATTGGAATGGAAATGGCTCAAGAAATGGAGATAAAAATGCTGCATATCTTCGGGGATTCTAAATTGATTATAAATCAATTAACGACTGACTTTGAAGTGATAAAACAAGTACATTTTCCATATTGCTGAAAAGCGCAGCAGTTGCTGGAGCAGTTCTGTCATGTTGAGATCAAGCACGTACCGTGATCTGAAAATGCGAGGGCGGATGCTTTGGCCAGCTTGGCAACGGCTCTGTCCTGCCCGAATCGAAGTCCTCTCCATATAACTATAGAAGCAAGACGATTTTTGCCATCTTCAGAGGTCATTGAAGAGAGCATCGAAACACTTCCTGTATTGTGTTTAGAGATATCGACGGATGATTGGCGTCAGCCCTTCAACGATTATCTCAAATATGATATTTTGCTAGAAGATCCAGTGTAAAGACAGCAAATCAAGCGACGGACAAACAGATTCATCATATGCAGTGAAGTATGGTACAGAAAATCTTACAATAGAATGCTTCTATGCTGCTTAAGTGAAAAAGAAGTAGGTCAGACATTATAAGAAGCACACTCTGGAGAATGTGGAGCACATTAAGCTAGCCGAAATTTATTCCATAGAATACATCGAATGGGGTGTTATTGGCCTTCTATATTCAAAGATGCAATAGATTATGTGAAGTGGTGTCATGAATGCCAAATTCATGGAGAGTTATACACGTTCCTTCAGAAGACCTGCACCAGTCGGTCGCTTCTTGGCCCTTCTTTGCTTGGGGATTGGATATCATTGGTCCTATAAATCTACCTTCGTCCAAAGGGAAACAATATATATTAGTGGCAACAGATTATTTCTCCAAGTGGACAAAAGCAGTCGCTTTACGCAATGTCAAAGAAAAAGATGTAGTTAATTTCATCCGGCATGCAATAATATACCGCCATGGTATTTCGAAGAAGATCGTTACAGATAATGGCACTCCCTTCAGAAGCAGAGGCATGGAAAAGCTATGTCAGAAATTCAGCATTCATCACTCATTTTCAACACCTTACTATCCACCGGCCAATGGACTAGTAGAGGCATTTAACAAAATGATCATCAAGATATTGAAGAAAATAATGACAGGGAACAAGCGCGATTGAGATGAAAGATTACAAGAAGCATTATGGGCATACAGAACTATCCACCGGATGCGACAAGAGTGACACCGTATTCGTTTGTCTATGGTGTAGAAGCAATAATCCCGATTGAGATATAAGTAGCGTCACTCAGAATGGCAATACATCAGTCTATAACAGATGATGGAAATGTAAAACTGAGGCTGAAAGAGTTGGATTTGCTTGATGAGAAACGCCTAGTAGCCTAGCAGTGATTGCAATCATATTAAGCAAGGGTAACAGCTGCCTTTGATAAACGAGTCAAATATCGCTCTTTCAAAAAAGGGGATATGGTGCTGATGTTAAAAAGACCTATAGTGGTCACCCGCTGAACAGAGGCCAAATTCGAGCCGAAATGGGATGGGCCATACAAAATAAAAGAAGTATACTCCAATGGCGCATACAGAGTCGTAGATCAAGATGGACATGGTATCGGTATACCGGTCAATGCTCGCTTCATCAAACGATATCATCCTTGACAACACTACTAATTTTGATCTAGAATATTATCAAGATAATGATTCTGTATCAAAAGGGGGCAAGGATAACCAAGATCACAGCTATGTACGATCAAATGAATGAATAAAGAAGAAATTTGCAAGCATATCAAGATTATGTACCAACAAGTATTGCGTTAAGAAAATGCCCATTGTCATCATCAAGCGAGTTCTACAAAATTCTGTTGAAATTGGTATCATCACCAAGCTGATAGATTATAAACAACACATATGATGAAGATATTAGCAGAAGTGGTGATGTATTATCGATCTCGGACAGATATGTCTATCATTCTTGCAACAATGATGGCCACTTGCTATTATCTTTTAAGGCAGCCTAGCCAAGCCTATATGGCCAATTATGCATAAGACCTATCATTTTTGCTATTCAGGCAGCGGTGAGAAGCCAGTGGCCCTAAAAAGCCCTTAAAGGCCATCGTACGCATACCCATACAGGCAGCTGATGAAGCCAGTGACTAGAAGCCTAAAAGGCCAAAAAGTCCTCAATGGCTAGTCACACGTAAGACCAATGCCATCTATATAGCTTTCCAGCAGCGTCATGAGGAACAGAGGAAAATACCCTCCTGTGAATGGGCTCAACCTTGCAGACGAAGAAAAAATAAGCCGCAGTATGAGCTCTTTGGCCATGTCCATAGATAGGCCAACCATGCGTAAGACCCCCCAGATCTTTGGCTTGATTTCAGCACTAACTCATGAGGAAGGGCTTAAACCTACTCATTGATGGACTTACAACCCTAGATTTGGTGCCCCAAAGGTCACCTTGTGAGCCCCGTGAACTCTAGAGAGTTACTGCGGCCAACCCTGTGCGTAATTCCAACCGAGTTCATGGCCCCGGTAGCTTCACTGGGCCCCTCTAATGGATCGCGGTTTGCAAACTCACCAGTTTGTGAGAAGTCTAATGAACTCCTAAGAGTTACAGAGACCATCACGTGAGACCCGACTCCTGCATGAGTCTAAGAAACTGCTTGCTCCACTACACAGGAGCTTAAACTGCGTGTGAACTAACTCTACTAACCTCAAAATAAATTATTTTCGCCCATTGAAATAAAACGCCACATAGGATTGCCATTTAATATATGAAAAGAAGAAGAATGCAAGATCATTAAAATACTTTGTTTCATTTATATATTACATTACCAAAAGGAATAAAGAAACACATGCATCACAATTTGATATGAAATTTCTTTACACATCTTCAATTATGTCCAATGCTACTATATAGCGTTGTAACTCCTCTTTTAACCGAAGTTGCATTGTAGAAGTTGTTTGCTCAACCTTTAGAATGATTTTAGCCTAATCGGGAAAGTCAGCCAATTCTGATTCTAGAAGAGTAGCAGTTTCCTGATTTCTCATCCCTTCAGTCTTTATAAGATCCATGGCCTAGATATTGGCTTCATGTTCTTCTCTAACTTGATGAATAATCAAATCTTCTACTTACTTACTTTCCCTTAAGCAGTAATATCTCTTTCTCAAGAAGGGTAATTTGATCATCGATGATTACCATGTTTCTGTCAGAAATTTTTAGCTTTTCATGGAGAGACTTGCTAGTAATCTCATGGGTAGCAAGAACGTTAGCTGAATAAGAAAGTTGCTCCTTCAGTGATGCCAATTCTTTCTAACGATTGAGGATTTCCGGAGTGACAAGAACACTTCGGGCGGCTTTTAAATTTTTAGTCGAATTATAGAATTCTGAGAGGTAGTCATAGAGGGATTGAACATTGATGTGTGCAATGCAAGCAGAGTGAGCAAGAACAGCCAAGGCATTATCCAAGAAAAGCCATTGAGTTGGGTCTTTGAAAGCATTGATGATGAACAGGAGTGCATTCTTGAATAATCCTAACGTAAGAGGAGATACTTTCTCCAATGAAAGTCCATCAAAGACCGTAGCCACCACTCGGAGTTGGCATGATTGTGGCTGAATAAGAAGGAAAAGAGGATTGCGAGGTTAGAAAAAGAGGGTACATCAAATAAGAATGTATTTATGTATATATGTACCTTGTTCAGGAACCACGATAGGTGTAGTTTGAGCAGAGTAGGTTGAAGGAACTATAGATCCTGGTGTATCTGCAATTACAACAATGGTGAATAAGAGTTCCTGAGCTCCTCTAGTGCTAGAATCAACAGTTGTTGGGGTCGACACATCAACAGGGTCCGAAGAGAATTCCAAACTCTTAGCCACTAGTTGAATGAAGGAAGGATGCACTGTGAGAGATTTATCTACACAAGGAGGAGAATCAAGTGGTGCAGTTGCGGCTGGCAAAGTTTCCTCTGTGCTATGATGAAGAGGAGCATCCTCTGTTTCTATTGGAAGTCTTGATGATTGAGCCTCCATCTCTGTTAACATTGGTGCTCCATGAGCAGTTGTGCCGGCAGTCTCTACAATCCACGGAGAATATGTGGCATCGAAGGAGAAGAAGATATTCACTCCAGGGGAACATTCGTATTCTCCGTAGTCAAGTGGCTCTTCTTCTGGAGGATCCATTGTGGTTAGAAGAGGAACATTTGGATCAGTTAGAATATCATGAAATGGAGATTTAGTCCTGACATCTCTTTCTTCCCCAACGTCTACTTCAGCATCAATATTCACATCTAGCAAAGCATCTCCTTCGTCAATCAAACTCATAGAAGAAGAAAGATCGTCACTGTCAGTGTTAGCCGAGTATTCTGAAGAATTGTCTTCCACCGATATGGTCTATTTTTCTTTATAAACAGTCTTTATAGGAAGAAGGTGTGTACTTCGAATTGGAGAAGGAGCTGGTTGGGCTAAAACAATAGGAGATAATGATTTAGCCTGAGATCGGGTCATAGGAGATGTGGTAACTTGATTTGCAGTAGGAGAGGCTGAGACTGTAGTGTGACGAGCTATCGGAGAGATTGCAACTATTGAAGGGCCTGCGGTAGAGCAAACAATGTTGGAAGGAGCAGTAACGGTCACGGGTTTTGTGATAGCAAGGGTGGCAGAAGTACCGTGAATAGGTTGATCTCCTCTTTCGGGAGTCGGAGAAGGCAGAGTACCGCCCACAGCCTCAAACCCCTTACGAGGAACAGGGGGTTGTATTCCTCGCTTTATTAAATCTATAGGAGAGCCAAACACAAACCAACCTGCTAGGGTGTTTGATGGTTTCGTTTCTCTGATGGGTTCTTCTAAAGAAATCTTGCAGTAGAGTTCACCAGAGACAACAGCTTGATCGTTCTCGTAAAAATAGCCTATTCCCTATTCTGGCCTATAGTTTCTCAAGCGTGGAGGAGGAATCCAAATGGGGCGGTCCATTGGAAAACAGTTGCGTACCAAATAATAATGGTGTGCCCACCATCGCATCCAAGCATATGAGGCTGTCACTCGATGGTTATATCCTAGGTGAACGAATCGGGAACCAAGGTTCCTTGTCAAAAGTTGCTTTCATATTAATGTCCAATTATAAGGGCCAGTTCCATAGCTTCGCATAACTCGGGTAACATCTTCTCCTATTTGTGGCACAGTCTGGTCATATCCAAATTGCCTGGCAAACTGATTAGGGTAATATGTCTCTCTCTAAAATTCTACCCCTTCTCCTAAAGGAAGACTGCAAGATCGGATGCATATGAAAAAGATTCGCTTGATAGGATCCAGGGTGGTGTTGTCTTCGACATCCCTATCTTCGGCTTGATAATCCAAGTAGAAAGGAAACAAATCGATAGATTCCAGATTGTCAATCCTATCTACTATCCAGTTATATGTTTTCTTTATCATTTTTCACCTCTGGAAATGCCATAAAGGTAGATGATCAGGATGGACATAGGCTTTTTCTGGATCATTATATGTCCAAGGGAAGTAGACGCCTAACCAACCAGAGAAATATGCCAAGGAGTGAAAGAAGATAAGACTCCTAGTGCTGGGCTTGAGCAATGCATCGCAACATGTCTAAAAGCTCGGTACAGCCAGCATAATACAGGAGGAGCCAAAGAATATCTTTTTCTACCCTCTGTCATTGTGCCGGCCACGACAAATAAGGTAGGTTGAATGGAATCTAAGCTTTTTGAACTTGGAAGCACGACCAAGCTCAGCCAATAAGCTAAGAAAGCAGTCAATTCAGTTTCGACAGTAAATTCAGCAGGGCCCCTTATCGTTTTCCTAGTGGCTTCTAGTTCTAGTCCATGACTACTAGGGAATCTGAAAAGGAGAAGAAGGAAGGATTATCAATATATGCAAATAAACAGGTATTATGTGAGGAATGAAAAGAATGATAAGGATACTAACACTAAGTATCGCGAAAAGTGCGCGAGCCATGAGAGGGGAGATATCTTATGAATGTCTGGAAAATAAGACATTTCTTGAAAAAGTGCGATTGTTGAAGAAGTAATTCTGGGAATCCTATTTGGGGCCACATAAGCAAATTCTTCGTTCATAGGAATATATTCGTCCAAGAAAGATTGAGTTATGGGTAAGCCGGCCATTCTGAATAAATCCCATAAACTAATACTTACCTCCCTAATGGGGAGGTGGAAGGAATTTGTGGTGGAAGACCAATATTTCAGAAAACCCTTGTAGATCATTGTATCCTTGTGAAAAAATTTAGAGGTAGCTTCTATGACATAGTAGACGTTGGCTGCAACAAGGACATCTTTATATTTCTTTAAAATTACCTTCATCCATGCACTGTAGTATGGGCGATCTGTCCAAAGACCTCGGGTTCTGAACTTGTCCGTACCCCACAAAGAGTCATAGTGACGAAAGCGTTGTTAGATTGTTTCGAAAAAGTGGGTGGGGAATAAGTTGTGAGGATTATAACACGAAATGAGGAAGCGCATGTATGTTATCTGCCCAGTTTTCTGGACCAACCCTTTCTCTATCAGATAGCCTTCATGAAGTTTCAGCTCCTTTATTACCCAGTTTGACACGTACAGAAGCCTGTTTTGTGTCATAAAGTCAGTTGGTTCACTTTGCATTATGGGGCGATGACGGTGAAGGAGCAATGGAAGGTTGATGGTTTCGTCTTTATAGGGATTGCGGAATTTAATCGAGTCAGGATTAGATTTGATCAAATCCCAAGCATTTTGGAAGGGCCTTTGATTATGTTCTCAGATCTTCTCTTGGAAGATTTCGTCTTCGCTTTTTTTATTCTTCTTTTTAGTAAAGGCTGCATCAGGGGAAGTCTCGGCAGTAGATAATTGGGTGACATCTGTTCGAAGGTTGGCTGTGGATTTCAACCAATCTTCCCAGTCTGACTCTTGTCCCTCTATTTGGGGACCCTCTATTTCTCGCATCAGAACAGCCGTTCGAATGTGGTCAGATAAACGTTGAATGTGATCAGTGAAATTGATGATGACAGGGGGCGGTTCCTTGAAAAGGGTGGAATAACCTTTAGATCTAGTCCTTTTATGAGTATGAGATTCAGTTTGCTGAGGATCGGAGGGTCCTGCAATGTTTTTAGAAGTATGAAGTCTCTTTAATGAGCCAGCCATCAGAACCTGCACGGGGAATCAACAGGAAAATCAGAACTAAGGAGAAGGATTTGACAAAGTTTGAAATTTGAAGTAAAGTATAAAGTCTATTGTGCGTGCAACTTTGTGCGCAAACAGATAAGTCTGTTGTGCATGCATCTTTGTGCGCAAATAGATAAGTCTTTGTGCGTGCATCCTTGTGCGCAAATAGATAAGTCTGTTGTGCCTGCATCCTTGTGCGTATATAGATGAGTTTGGTGTGCGTGCATCCTTGTGCGCAGACAAGCTAAGTTGTTGTGCGCAAGCAGATAGGGTTGTTGTGCACAAAAGGGTTATGTGTCCTTGCACGGAAGGCTGTTGAGTGTGGAGAGGTTGATGTGCATTGAAGGATGTTATGCGCAGAAGGCTGTTATGTGGAAGAGGTATCGTGCGGCACACAAAGGGGTTAGCACACAATGAAGTGGTTGAAGGGAATTACTTGACACAGAGAGCAGCAGATGGGAATGAATTGAAAATGCAAGTCCTGTATTTATAGGTGAAGAATGACTTGTTGTGAGCTAGTGGTTGTGCGCTGATCATTATGCGCAAACAAATGTGCATGCGCAATCTAAAGAGTGATTGTATTCCAAAGGGTAGCGCACAAAAGAATTTGTTTCCATATTACTATTGATCCTACATTATTTTATAGGCATAAAAAGAATGCAGGATCAAGGGGGCATCTGTTGAGGCATAAAAAAAGAGAGAAAGAAGAAGCAGAAGTTGTTGTGGGGAAATCAGCTGAAATCAGTCATTGTGTAGAAATCAACTGCTGTGCGGAAATCCGCACAAAGGAATCCACATAAAGGCTTTCACACATAGGAGTCTGCATAAACAAGGAGCGCACAACAAGGAGCGCAAGCAAGGTTCGCACTAGGGAGAGTGCGGTGTCGTCGTGGCACATTCACAAATGTGAGAAGTCTATAAATACCCCTCGACCCCTCAGCAGGGATCATTAGCTAGCAATTGAGGAGGAGCAGTTCAGAGAGAGAGAAGGTAGAGTCGAGTTCAAAGTTCGTTGTTCGTTGTGCGGAACAACCATTGTGCGGCGCACAAAGCACATCGCGCACAAAGGCTCGTTGCGCACGAAGATCGTCAGCGCACAAAGCTCTCTGCGCACAAAACTCTCTGCACACAAAGCTCTCTACGCACAAAGGGTCCTATACACAAAGGGTCCTACGCACAAAGGCTCCGGTGCACAAGGGTTTCAGCGCATAGTGGATCCTTTTCAGTGACTTCCAACTGGATATTTGATATAATCATATATTATAACCAAAATATCCACTTTTCACTACAAGTTTGCGAGTGTTCTATTTTGGAATCAAAGGAGAACGGGATGTAAAAGTGCTCGGAATAAATAAATTAACATTGTGATTATCCTTCTTGCCTTCTTCTGTTAATTATAAAGTGAATAAATTTCCCCAAACAAAATACATTTGTTTCTTGTTCGAAACAGTCGGACTTATTTAAGAATTGGATCTAGATCATTTTGGAATCATGTTCTAGAATTAGCTAGCCTAAATGGTGAAATATGCAATACTTACATCAAGGTAGGGTCCATAATCAATCTGACACACGTCTTAAGTTCATATACCTAAGAGGTTACATCATCAGCATAGTCCATGAGTCTGAGCAATCACACAATTCTCATATGCCCACATGGTCTTATGGCCACTCCATTATCAGAAGTCCATATGGTTGAGTGGCTACACAAATGTCACTCTACTAGTCATAATAAGGGACTTAAGGTCACATGGTTACTTATTTTTTTACTACACCATAACTCATACATCTATGTGCAACTACTTTATTAGGCTTCCACATGGTTAGGTTGTCGATGCCATAATTTCACTTGGTTGAGTGGACATACAATTAGTATCATAATCTATTGGCCACATCTCAAAGCATCCAAGGCACAATCACAAGCATACCCACCATACCCGGTTACACTATGTTACACTAACTCTTAAACTATGATCGCCCTATACTTCATACAGAGAATGACTCAAATTCGTGTCACATGATCAAGAGGCTAAGAACTAGCTTCCATCACATCAAATATATTTTAGTGGTCCCCGCATCTGCCTCATCTATGAGTATAATGTAAGGGCTTTATTTATGTCACATGATACTGAATTGAGGGGCACTCCATTATCAAGTTGTATAATCCAACCCATATCATAATTTTCATGACTAAGAAAATCTGCACGTACAACCCAATTTCATGGTTTAGGTGACTATGGCTATGCCCATAAGCACATGGTCATGTCATTGGATGGTCACCAGTGCCACTTGACTTCATGTAATTGGTTGGCCTTGTGTGCATTTCACAATCATATGGTTAGACGGCTACATATACTCCACAATTGCATATGATTAGGTGACCTTACATACGTCACATGTCCACATGATTAAGGGGCCAAACACGTACATCACATCCACACACCACTAAAGTCTACATATTTGTTATAATTGAACACGTTTATGGGTTTAAACACATATCATATGATCCTACTACTTAGGGCCGCACTCTAACCAAAGTGCCAAATGGTGAAAGGTTGTGCACTCGTTATGTAATTAGGTAATCTAAGGCAGCAACATAATACAACGCATATCACATACCAAGTGGTGAAGGACTATACATACAACACAATTTCACATGATTCAATATAGCATACATTTAATACATGTAGATCACAAACTCTTTCCAAAGAGGGCCAATGGTTGGCCTAAACAAGGCTACTACTGATGGGCTCACATGACATTCACTCAAAATGGGCCTTAACATTCTTGGGCCCACACATCAATGGAATTCGCATGGGTTCTATGCGATGGAGGTTATGGGGTTATGCATTCATCATACTTACATCAATTGTAGGCTGTCCAGTCCACGCACTACATGATCACATGATTGTACAGCATCAATATATAGAAATTTTAACAAAGATCTGGACCATTCACATATCAATCCAATTTGCATAATTAATGGGCCACCAATCCATGGTGGGCCTGGGGCTAAAAATCAAGTCAATCTGTGGCACATGTGGGCCACACCACATAAATTTTGGGAGGATTACCCTCCATTAAAACATTCATGATTATTTATTAGGCTTACAAAGATGTGGTTCATGAATCCAGCCCATCCATTATGTGTATCCCATTTGGTTAAGGGGGTCAGTCCAAGTTTTCAAATGAATCCAGCCCATCCATTAAAACATTCATGAGTATTTTTATATGCTTGATCTCTGAATTGAATGAACGGTTCAAGGAGATCAAAGTTACATGGGTCCCAAAGTGATGTATTTATTACATATACACAGTTCATCTATTTTTATTTTATTTTATTTATTTTATTTTTAGAGATCATTTTATAGCATTATCCAAAGATTATCTGGACCTCACCACAAATAGTAGTGGAGATAATGATTTCACTGTTAAACAATTTATAAGGCCCAGCTTAATGTTTATTTTCCATCCAATCTGTTCATAAGGTCACAAAGACCTGGATTAAGTGGAAAAACAAATTTCATATTGGTCTAAAACTTCTATGAGCCAAAATTCAATAGTAGACATTCAATCCCCTACTGCTTTTGTAGTGTGGCCCACTTGATAGTTAGATCTATTTTATTTTTCTTCTCAAGCCTTAAGATGACTCGCTAAATGGATGGACAGTTTGGATATAATACATGCCTCATGATCAGACCCATGGATTTATTCAGCTTCACATACATTTATTTATTTTTATTTTTTTTATGGTGTTGGCCATCTGAGTTCCGTGTATGGCTGAATTTTAGGGGTGACCCATTTTTAAACGGGACCCATCAAATGCACGGTGCTGATATTCGACATACATCATGGTGAGGCCTATGGATGGGACCCACGGTCCCTGCCCGTTCAGTTGCAGCGTCCTTGGATGCTGGACATTAGCAGCAAGGGGCTAACGCCCTTTGCCTATTTTTTTAATTTTTTGCTTTACTGTGATTTTTCATAGGTGGGGTGCACATCAAGATAATCAAGTCCATCCATAGCATTCTCTGGCTCGTGACACATCCAAAAAGTCCAATATGCAGCACGTTTTGATGCACAAAAACCTCACAGTGGGCTCTAATAGTTTAACACTATTAAAATAGTATTTTTTATGGTGTGGCCTACCAGGGTTTTGGATTAGCTTCATTTTTCAGCTTAACGCCTAAAATGAGCTGGGGAATCAGATGGACGGCATGGATTAAAGATATACATCATGGGTGGGGCCCTTTGTGGGCCCACAGCCCCTGCTCCTTTTATTCAAAAGCAGCTAGACGCTGCTTGCTGCAGCGTCCAGCGTCCATTCTCTTTTTTTAATTAATTTATTTATTTTAAATATGGTTTGTGTCACATGTGTGTATGTGTGAGTATGTAGCCAGCCCAATGGGCTACACTTTGGACAGTTTGGATGACCTACAAAATTCTGGTGGGGCCCACAATCAATGGGTCTCATATAAAGTCTATAAAAAAATTATTTTTATTATTATTATTTTTATATGTATTCTCCCATGAATCCACACCATTAAACACATCATTATCATCATATCATCACCATTATTGATCTTCTTTTTATATGTACTCTCCTATGTATCCACACCATTGATCACATCAAATCGTCACCACTAATAATCATACAAATAATAAAAAAGAAAACAAACCAAGAGTGGAGTGGGTGTACTCACTTTGATGGATTAGATGTATGGTTGAGATGGATGGAAGGGATGAGATTGATGGAGTTGATGGCCCACCAAGATCACTTTTCTCTCTCTCTCTCTCCATGCGTAGAAAATGGGGAAATGCTAAGGGATGAAGGACTATTTGTAGAGAAGTTGTTAAAATGTGGTTAGATTTAATTAATGTGATCTTGGTTAGCTTAGATTAGGATTATGACAATTAATTCATGATTTGTAATTAATGGTGGGTTAAAGGAGCATGGGATGGCATGGTGTGATGATGTCATGCTTAAGGTGTGGCATGAAAAAGAGTTGACTTGAGGTGTACATGAGAGAGGGTGAGGTATGGGTGTGTGACATCACACACATGGGTAGAGATTCTCTCACCCATGTGTGGCATGTACATGTGTGCATGGCATGTGTTGTGCACATGTGTAGAATGGAGTACATGGCGCCTTGCACACATGATATATTAATTACTCTTCACAGCATATCTCACTAACGGACTATCGTACAGACGTACGGGTGGTATCTACATGATCGCAGCGACGAGGCGGTCGATATGAAATAAGTTTCAAGGTCTTAGGGTTCCGGTCAGTTGGGTGTATACTTTGAATGACCAATCCAGGTCTAGCTAAGGGCATCGATCATCGTGTACATATGCATAGAAAATGGTATGGAATGGATGGGGTGTTACACTTTTGATTGGATCCTCTATTTAGCTTGGAAGCCCTTAGAGTTAAGTCAAAGAAATCTTGATAAATTGTTACATTAGATCAAGATTATGATGATAGGATTTTAAACTGTCATAAAATTTTATAAAGTCCTATCCACCCCCCTCTAAGACACCTTGGCATATTCTCACTTCTATTAAAATAGTCTTCACCATAATTTCATGGGCAAATGGCCACGGCCACTCATGGGAATCAGCTCCTCTGTTGGTTGCCTCGAAACGGCCGTAAACCTTTGACACTTGCCACATTTTCGAGTGAAGCCTCTGGAGTCTTCTTGAATTGTTGGCTAGAAATATCCTTGGCAAATAATCTTCTGGGCTGAAGCCTAGCTACCAAAGTGATTCCCGCAGATCCCTTCATGGGTCTCTGGGATCACATATTCTACCTCATTTGGTCCGAGACACCTCAGATGTGGCAAGGAAAAGCCTTTCTTGTATAACGTATCTCCTATGATTGTATATCACACTGCTCTAAGCCTTAGACACTGAGCCTCCAGTTTACCCTCAAGGGTCTTGCCATCCCCGAGGTATTCAATTAAAGGATCTATCCAGCTTGTGGTTGTCTGCATGGGGTGGATGATCCCTTGGTCAGGGCGATTGATGCTCGGCTCATTGAGGAATTCCACAGGGATGATTCTTAGAATGTTCCCTTCGGTTGCTGAGGTCAGCTTTGCGAGAGCGTCGACCCAAGAATTCTCGGCCCTCGATATTTGATTGATGTTACATTCCTAGAATTTACTCATGAGCTTCTGTGCCTCACCCAAATAGGCTATCATCCTGGCTACCTTAGCCTCATAGTCTGCTGATACTTAGTTCACAACGAGCTGAGAGTCGCACCGTACCTTGAGGAATCGGACTCCCAAGGCGATTACTAATATGAGTCCAACTAACAAAGCCTCATACTCTGCCTCATTGTTTGAGGCTCAGAAACTGAGCCTTATGGCATATTGAATAGTTGTTGAGTCAGGTACAACTACGATAATTCCTGCTCCCCCTCATTTTGAGTTTGACGACCCATCTACTAACAGGGTCCAGTTGTCCATTGTCTCCACCTCTGCTTTGGTATCCTCAGCAGGCGGAGAAATTTGGGGGATCATGAGGTTTGTTGCCGAACAAGAAAGCACATCATTTATTGTTGAACGGGAGAGTGCATCTAAATTGGGTGTTTCGGCTTCACTATTCTAAGCAGTGAACTCCACTATAAAGTTGGCCACCACTTGGCCCTTGACGGCAGTCCTCAGTCGATATTCGATATCAAATTAGCTAAGCTTTATAGCCCACTTAGTCAGGCGCCTAGATACTTTAGGCTTTTGGAATACCTGACGAAGTGGTTGATAAGTGACGACGGTTATCAGGTGCGCCTGGAAGTATGGGTGTAGTTGCCATGCTGACACGACCAAAGCCAGGGCGAGCTTCTCCATGCTCGGATATCTTGTCTCTGTCGGGACTAGCGCTTTGCTGACATAATACACAAGGTGTTGCTTCCCTTCGGATTCCCTAATGAGGGTTGAGCTTACGGCCGAGGCGGATACCGCTAAGTAGAGGAATAGTGATTCCCCCTTCTCTGGCTTAGACAGCAATGGGGGTGACCTTATATATTGCTACAACTGCTGAAACTCATGCTCGCAGTCCGAAGTCCATCCTGCCTTCTTAATACCCTTTAATTGCTAGAAGAAGGGGAGGCACTTGTCTGTCGCTCTGGAGAGGAACCGGCTAAGCGTGGTTAATCTTCCAGTGAGGCATTGGATCTCCTTCATTGTCTGACGTGAGCTCATGTCGAGGAGAGCCTTGATCTTAACTAAGTTTCTGAGGAATTTACCTGAGCCCACACCGAAAGTGCATTTGGTCGGATTCAGCCTCATTTAATACTTCCATAGAATAGAGAAAGTTTCTTCGAGGTCTGATATGTGATCGGCTGCTTTGATGCTTTTTATAAGCATACCGTCGACGTAAACCTCCATAGTTCGGCCAATTTGTCGAGAAAACATCTTGTTTACTAGTCTCAGATATGTGGCTCCGACGTTCTTCAAGCCAAATGGCATGACTCGGTAATTGTAGAGCCCTTTATCTGTGACAAACATCGTCTTCTGCTTATCCGGGGGGTGCATTGCTATCTAGTTGTAACCAGAGTATACATCCATAAATGTAAGGAGTTTGTGCCTGGATGTACTGTCGACCAATTGGTCGATCTTACGGAGAGGGAAGCTGTCTTTGGGATAAGCTTTGTTTAGGTCTGAGTAGTCGACACAGACCCACCATTTTCCATTGGCTTTCTTGATGAGCACGATGTTTGCGATCCAGTCCGGGTGCTGGACTTCCTTGATGAAACCTGTGTTGAGCAATTTAGCGACCTCCTCGGTGATTGTCGCGTACCTCTTGGGTTCAAAGGCTCTTCTTTTCTGCTTGACCGGTCTATGTTCTGGGTCCACATTTAACCTGTGAACCATCACTTTGGGAGCGATACCTAGCATATCCCAGTGGGACCATGTGAAGACATCCTTGTGCTGACATAGAAACTCAAACATCTGTGCTCGTTGATCGGCATTTAATGATGATCCAAGCTAGACCTTTCTAGTCAGGTTGGTATCATCAAGTGGAATGGTCAGGAGATCCTCCACATGGAAACTCCCCTCTGAGGGGTTTTCTCTGGGGTCGAGTGCATCAACTGTAAGGGCCTCTTTCACTGAGCCATTTCTAACCGCTGCAGCGTAACAACGTCGAGCTTCTGGATCTCCTTGGAGGTAGCTAGTCCCTCCAACAGCAGGAAACTTCATCATCAGATGGTATGTGAATACCACTGCCCTCATGGAGTTAAGGGATGTCCATCCGAGGATGATGTTGCATGTCAATGGTGTATTCACCACCAGAAAGTCTACTAGCAAGGTGACTTGGTTTTGTCGCTCTCCTCCTGTGACCGGGAGAGAAATTTCCCATTCTTAGATGACTTTATCACTTGCGAAGCCGTGTCGCGGGGTCCGAACAAGTCAAAGGCACGACCTGTCATTACCCATCTTGTCAAATGCCTCAAAGTATAGGATGTCGACTGAACTCTCTATGTCCACTAGGATATGGTACAACTTCCGATTGGCTATTGTCATGGTGACCACTAGGGCATCATCATGCGGATACTAATTCCACGCGCATCATCCTTTGTAAACGTAAGGCTGCACAGACTCATTTGAGGTTCATTGCTTGGTCTGTCAGCTAAGTGGATGTACTGCTTGGGGTCAGTACTCCGAGCATGAGCCTTTTGGGCTTGGTTTGAGTCCCTGCCTCCGAACGGTCCCCTGTATATTGTCCGGATCTCGGTGTCATCATTTGCTGCTCTGCTAGGTTGCAAATCCTTTCAAGCCTATTTTTCTTCCTTTATGTATTGATGTAAGTGTCCCTTACAAATGAGAGTCTCGATCTCCTCTTTTAGGTCGACACAATCACTGGTGTTGTGTCGATGGTTACGATGAAAGCGACAGTATTTGCAGTTGTCTCGCTGACCTACATCCATTTTCATACAGTTCTGCCACATCAATAGCTTCTGGTCTCAGATTTCCAAGAGGATTGTTCCAACGAAGTATTGAGAAGAGTATACGAGTTGAATCAGCTTTCAGGTTTTCTGCTCGGCTTTTAGGTGCGGGATCCGTCCTCTTCTGACCTCTTTTTGTTCGCACTCGGATAGAATGAGGCATGTTTGCACTTTTTGTCTCAGGAAGAGTTTTTCGCATGTAGAGTCCCCTTCCGAGAGCTGAAGAAGTCCTCGACATTTGAATACTATTGAGCTTGGTTCATGAATTCTCCCAATGTAGTGTTGAGGCATGAAAAAAGACTTATGTTGTGTGCATCACAAAGGTGTTGTACACTATACAAAGTCGGGCCGCACAAAGGTCAGCGCACAAAAGGTAGTGCATAGAGGTTAACATGTAAAGACAGCACACAAAGGTTAGCACAGAGGACATCCGCACAACAGGTTGTGCGCCATGCAAAGTGGTCCGCACAATGGGTGTGGCGCACAGTACAGTGATTCACGTAACACAGTTGAGCACACAATGGACACGTTGGTGCGTTTACACATGTGAAAAGGCTATATATACCCCATCACCCTGCTATATTATTCATTAGCATAAGATTTAAGTGGAGAAGAAGAAGAGAAGGAGACCTCAGGCGAATACAGGTATCGTCCGCACCTGTTGTGTAGAACAAGTGTTGTGTTGCACACAACTATGCCAACGCACAGCATATATGAGCGCACAATGTGCATGGGCACACAACGTATATGCCAACGCACAATGATTATTTTCTAGTGCATAATGTGTGCAATTCCTTCAGCAATCAGAGATCAACAGAAAGCCTCAATTCAGGTTGAGGGATCAATCGAGATATATGCCACACTGGCGCTTTGACTTCATATTGAAACCTATTGAAAATCATGATTCAATACTTATATTTTGGTTTTTTGTATTATAAATTTGTAAACATTCTACTTTGCAATCAAAGGAGAAAGGATGTAAATGAATTCAGAATGAATAAGTATTGTGATTGTCTTCTCTATTTTCTTCTGTTAACTATCAAGTGAATGAAATCCCCTAAGCCAAATGGATTTGTTTCTTATTCGAAACAAAATGGCGACTCTCAGCGGGAACATCCTCCCTTTCATCTCCCATGTATAATGTAATCTTACTCAAGTACTGATTCATACCTTCTTTTATAACTAAATACAGATTTAGAGAAACTACAATCAATCAATGGCAATCATTCAGAAGAAAATAGTCTTCTACTTCATTGCGACAAGGTATGTCATTGAATATGCCGATGAACAAGCTAAGTAACGCAAAGAGAAATTTGCGTCAGTCAAGCATATGGAACCACGAACAGCTGTTACATTCGTAGCCACTTCGCCAGTAACACAAGAAGAAAGGAATGACTGGATCATTGTTACACGTAGGAGAACAAGAGCCCGGTACATCACCGTCGTCGAGACAAGTTCACCATCGAGAAGAGTTAGGGGACTGATAACACGAAATACAGCCATAAAACACCTCGAGCTCACCCAACCGACAATCTACCCTAAGAAAACTGTCGTCCCCTCAGCGATATGCGATTTTCCTGCTCTGCCTACTAGAAACACCAGGTGGACAAAAGAATAGAAAGGCAAGTCATTGCTGACAAGCTCGCCAGTCTTCGCCTCGCCTCAATCAACTGGCTATTCTGGAAATACAAGGAGATCAGACGAGTCTCCTCTTTCAGAAACTCCTATAGCAGCAATGCATTCTCATTCGGCTTCGACTACAGCTTCGTCAGGGAACAGAGAGGTTGTTGTGCATATGGCCGGGACAAACCAAGCGCCCTCCCCGACCATAGAAGATCACGTAGCTAAAATGGCACAGGCACAGAGAACGCTGATGGAGGAATGCAGAAACATCTGGGATGTAGCCCAAATGGCAGTACCCTCAATGACTAACAATGCAAATGAGCAAGAACAGCAACCTGAAGGATCACAACCTCCAAGAACAGAGTCACTTAGTTCTGCCCCTACAACGCAAGCAATAACTCAAGATGAAGTACAACAACTCGTTGAGGAAGCAGTCAGGTCGAAAAGGGAATTTGAGGGTATAGGAAGATTCAGATATTGAACACCATACCCAAGAGATGTAGAAGATATTCCATTCCTGAACAACTTCAAGCACCCTGATTTTCAGAAGTTCAATGGGGACGGATCACTGGTGGAGCATTTAATGCACTTTATCACCAATATGGGGAACTTCTCCACAGTGCCTCAATATTGCCTTAGATTGTTCGGGTCTTCTCTGACAAGCAAGGCATTCAAATGGTATTCCAACCTAACACCTGGGTCGATGAGAACGTGGGAACAAATGCAAGATGCATTTATATCAAACTTCTTCTTGTCAGAACGTGAAGTCAACATCACAGAACTAGCTTCAGTACAACAAAGGGAAGGAGAACCTGTGGAAAAATTTATATACAGATGGAAGACCTTGGGGACTTCTTGTAGGCAGTTAACGGAAGAGAAAGAGTAAGTGAAGATGTGTTGAATTATATGGAAACAGGGATAGCATTTGGTCTCACCAGTGCTGACATCAAAACCTTCCGCGACTTAGCCACAAAAGCGCATGCATTAAAACTGATGACCAAGAAAATGCTAGCAGTTAACTATGAAATAGCTAGAAGAGGGCCTCAATAATCAATTGCAAATGTAGTCGATCATGAGAAAAGAAGCCAAGATACGAGAGAAATAAGAGGCAAAAGAACATACAGGAAGGAAGAGTCGAATCATCCTAGAGGAAGGTTTTACGATAAAAAACCCTGATCGTTGAATTCTCACAGGGGTTTTGCGTTCGAGGAAGAGGATGTACTACCCATGATGAACCAGTTGCTAAAAGCTGGAACAATCGAACTACCTCTGTCAAAGCATCCTGAAGAATCATTGAAAACAGAAGAGAGATTTCTGTCATTATCACCATCTGATAGACATCCGACAAAAAATTGCTACACGTTGAAATGCATCATACAAAGGATGATAAATAAGGGCGAGATAATAGTGGGAAAGGAGAAAGAAAGGAATAGAAGAGTGACAGCAATTGTGCTTACTATGCGAGAAGACTATCAGGGAAGAGCGAAGGCAGATCATCAGAAAACAATCAAGAAAGTTGCAGTGACTACCTTACGATCGGGAAAGAAAATAGTTAGTCCACCAAACCCGAAAGTTGAAAAACCAAGAGCAGAAGCAATCAAGAACCATTCTAACGGCAATAATGGTAAGAAAGAAAAAGAGAAGGAAACAGGGAAAGTGATTTATGACATCATAAGCCATCTAAAAGGCATACCAGCTCTGTTGAGTGTTTATGATGTTCTAAGATTGCCAAAAGACTCCCAACAAAGCCTGATTAAAGCTTTATCTGACGATAATGTTAGAGACGCATTGCTGACCGAAATAAAGAATAAGGAACAAGAAGATTGTACAATTATCTCCTTTTCTGATGATGACTTAATTTGTGATTGGGAACATAATAGGCCATTGATGATCGTGGGTCATGTTCGCAATAAACAGGTCAAGCGAATAATGCTTGATAATGGGTTTGTGGTGAACCTATTACCACTAGCAGCGCTGAATGAATTGGCATATTGCCATTCTAACCTGTGCCATAATAGAATGATGATACAGGGCTTCAATCAAGATGGACAGCGCGCACTTGGTAAGATCACAATCACGCTAGAAATAGGAGAGTTAACTACAAATGTTGTCTGCCATTTTATAAATGCAGTGACGACATATAACCTCCTTCTGGGAATACTGTGGATGCATCAGTATGGCATCATACCTTCCACCCTACACCAGTACCTCAAATACTACAAAGACGGGGTGCAACACGAAGTAGTAGCTGATGTGAGGCCATATACAGAAGTTGAAGCCTTCTTCACAGACGCCAGTTATTATGATGAATTCACCAATAGAGAAGAGAAGAGGAACAATGAGAAAAAGGCCCCATGAAATGTTTGCATGGAAATAGTGAAGGAAAAAGAGACAAAATCGTCTGAAATAGAAAAAGTGAGAAAGAAATTTTATTTTGTGCCAAAGCATCTGCGACAACCGGGACAGCCACCGCTAACATTATTGTCACCGGAACAGTTAAAAATTCTGCAGTCTAATTACACAGTACCGCTCCCATATGCCGAAAGGAGTAAACCATTTTTGCTCATCCCAAAGAGATTTCACATCAAGTCCAGTGCAAAACATCCAAAGCCAATTGAATTTTATGCCCCTTCAGAAGTAAAGACAGAAGAAACAGTCGGCAGTGACACGAGTCATGAGAAATTGACATCCGTAGAAGTTAAAAGGTATAGCCCAACTAGTAGGAAAATCATGAAGAATATGGGTTTCAATTACGACAAACCAGCTAGCTTAAACTATGGGAAGGGAATTCATATCTCGATCGGAGTCAGTAAGAAAAGGCGAGAGAAATTTTAAGGATTGGGGGCAGAAGCTTCAGTAAACACGATTACGGTTGACCAGGCAAAGGAAACATATTCTAAGATGGTTAGAGATCTTGAACATCTTTTCTTAATGTATTAAAGAGGGCCTCTCTAACCGGTGAAAAGTGGTGGGTGTCCACTAACGGCCATTCCTGGCTCGGCTCCGATAACGCAATTTCGGGAGGAGTCGGTATAAGGGCACTGGATCCCTTCGGACCTGGAGAACGTGTGACGCTGGGTCGGGGTTTGGTGAACCAACTGGTCGCTCCTCTAGTTGAAGTATCGGGCCCCTTTTTCGTTGCCTAGGTTACACCTTCGGAATACCCACGAAGGGGATTTCGCTCTACTCCCCCCAATCTTCACTTTACGCCACGCCGACTCTCCGTCGTGGAATTAGACCGACGGGGAATCTCCATAGGAACTAGTCCCTCAGATTTCGCACGGTAGCCGACACCGGTTTAGTTACCATAGCCCTAGTCTTTTTGCGGACTCAAGGTGACTTCTAACCAGGAGTTCCTCAGAGCACACAATAAAGAGTGCCGTTGGCGACTCTGGTTTCGGGTTAATCTCAATAGTATCAACCGACAATTGACAGTTTGCGAGAAATAAATTTGGGAACAAAAGAAGAATCGTGAAATACGTTCATAAGTGTCAGTCTGCCTGAAGAAGAAGTTGACCAGTATATTAAGCTTTTGAAAGAAAATAAAGATGTTTTTGCCTAGACATATGCAGAAATGCCTAGTCTAGAACCGTCAGTAGCAATGCACTGATTGAACATTTCCATCCAGACCTGGTTCCTCTAATTGAAGAAGAAATAAACAAGCTAATAAAAGTTGGGTTCATCAGAGAGGTCAAATATCTTAAGTGGATATCGAATGTTGTCCCAGTAAAAAAGAAAAGCGGACAGATCAGGGTTTGTGTCGACTTCAGAGATCTAAATGAAGCTTGTCCGAAAGATGACTTTTCACTGCCAATCACTGAGCTGCTAATTGACAGTACGATGTAATATGATGTCATGTCTTTCATGGATGGCTACGCTGATTATAACCAAATAAGAATGGCCCCTGAAGACGAAGAGGCAACAACTTTCAGAACTTCCCTGGGAATATATTGCTATAAAGTTATGCCATTTGGTCTTAAGAATGTGGGCGCAACATATCAGTGGGCAGTGCAGAACATATTTCAAGACATGATGTATAAACATGTTGAGTGTTACGTGGATGATCTGGTGGTTAGATCAAACCACCATGACGAACACCGCGGGCATTTGGCTTCATTATTCCGCCGACTGAGAAAGAAATAGCTAAAGATGAATCTAGCCAAGTATGCATTTGGAGTATCATTAGGGAAATTCCTTGATTTTGTTGTAAAGCATAGATGAATCAAGATCAACCCAGGAAAAATTAAAGCTATTCGAGATATGCCACCCCCGAAAACATTGAAGGAGTTGAAAAGCTTGCAAGGGAAGTTAGAATACATTCTCCACTTTATCTCAAATCTGGCAGGAAGGTGCCAGCCATTTTCTCATTTAATGAAGAAAGGAACGGAATTTATATGGGAAAAATCTTACCAGAATGCCTTCGACTCGATAAAAGAATTGTTGAAACAGCCTTCAGTGCTAATGGCTCTGGTGAAGGGTAGATCTCTTATTTTGTATATATCAGCAGCTGAAAATTCATTAGGAGCCTTGTTGGCACAAGCGAATGAAAATGGGAAGGAAGCAACGCTTTATTACCTAAGTCGAACTTTAATAGGCACTGAATTTAACTATTCACTAATAGAAAAAGTATGTTTAGCGCTGATATTTGAGGTCTAGAAGCTAGGACATTATTGTTTGTCCCATGACATAATTTTGATATCTCGAGCAGATCCCATCAAGTTCTTAATGACAAGGTCGATGTTATCAGGAAGATTGGACAAGTGAATGTTGTTGCTATCAGAATATACGATTACGTATGAGCCAGCGAAGGCAGTGAAGGGGCAGGCGGTGGCAAACTTTTTGGCGGCTCAACCAGTAACAAATAATGAGATCGTTCTTGATGAATTTCTTAATGAGCAAGTCATGATGACTGAATCACCAAATTCGTGGCAAATGTTTTTTGATGGTGTGTCTCGAGCGACGGGAGCAAGTGCCGAAGTGATATTTATCACCCCCTAAGGCAATTTATTGCCTTATTCCTTCACATTGGGTACCGCATGCACGAATAATGAAGCTGAGTATAACGCTCTCATCAATGGAATGGAGATAGCCAGCGAAATGAAGATAAAAACACTGCGAATCTATGGGGATTCCAAGTTGGTTATAAATCAGTTGACGACTGAGTTTGAAATAAGAAAACAGAGCTTCTGCCATACTATCGAAGAGCGCAACAATTGTTAGAACAATTCCTTCACGTCGAAATCAAACATGCGCCATGATGCGAGAATGCAAAGGTAAACGGTTTGGCTAGCTTAGCAGCGTCACTATCTTGTCTAGATCGAAGCTCCCTGCAAGTAACAATAGAAGAAAGAAAATTTTTGCCCTCGGCAGAAATCATCAATGAAGCCATAAAAGCACTCCCCATATCGTGCCTTGGGGTGACAATAGACTATTGACGTCAGCCTTTTGTTGATTACCTCAAGTATGATATCCTGCCAGAAGATCAAGTGTTGAAACTACAAATTAAATAGAGATTGAAAAGATTCGTCATGTGTAATGAGACATTATACAAAAGATCTTACAATGAAATATTACTACGATGTTTGGACGACGAGGAAGCAAGTTGAGTATTACAAGAGGCACATTCTGGAGAATGTGGAGCACATCAAGCTGGACGAAATTTTTTCCATGGAGTGCATCGGATGGGATATTATTGGCCTACAATGTTTAAGGATGCCATAAACTATGCGAAGCAGTGTCACGAATGTTAGATTTATGGGGATACTATACATATACCCCCTGAAGATCTTCATTAGACAGCTACTTCCTAGCCTTTTGCTGCATGAGGACTTGATGTTATTGGCCCTATAAATTTACCATCATCCCAGGGAAAGCAGTATATATTGGCAGCAATGGACTATTTCTCCAAGTGGATAGATGCAATTGCATTGCGAAATGTTAAAGAGGAGGACGTCGTTAATTTCATCTGACACGCGATAATCTATTGTCATGGCATCCCAAAGAAAATCATCATGACAATGGCACTCCTTTCAAGAATAGGGGAATAGAAAAGTTATGTCTCAAATTCAGTATTCATCATTCATTCTTGACACCTTACTATCCACTGGCTAATGGATTAGCAGAGGCGTTCAACAAGATGATTGTGAAAATATTAAAGAAGACAGTGACTGGAAATAAGCAGGATTGGGATGAAAAGCTACAAGAAGCTCTATGGGCGTATAGGACTACTCACCGGATGACAACACAAGCTACTCCATATTCACTAATTTATGGCATAGAGGCAGTCATACCAATTGAAACACAAGTCGCCTCACTCAGAGTAGCAGTACACCGGTCGATTACAGATGATGAGAATGCAAGAATAAGGCTGACAGAATTGGACTTGCTTAATGAAAAATGACTAGCGGCTTAGTAGCGATTGCAATTATATCAAGCCAGGATGGTTTTGATGTTGGAAAGACCGATAGTGGTCACCCATATAACAGGGGGCAAGTTTGACCCTAAATGGGATGGACCGCACATTATAACAGAAGTATATTCTAATGGGGCATATAGGGTAACGGATTAGGACAGACGAGGCATCAGTATACCAGTTAATGCCTGCTTCATTAATAAATATCGTCCCTGACAGCGGAGGAGATTTTGATCCAGAAGATTATCAGAATAATGCTTCTACAACAAAAGGGGGCAATTATGGATGAAATGATGAAACAGCCTTACAAGGCGAAGCCTTGCATTCTTTTGTTCATATATGATGAATAAAGGGAGAATTCTTTCGTTCAAGTATATCAAGATTAAGTATCAACGACTACTATCGCTGAAATCGCAACCATTACTGTCATTACTGACCGCACCGCCTATCAAAATTGTTATTATCGCTAAGCTAATGTGACATAGAAATAGATATCATCATAATATTATCAGCGATGGCAAGCAACGATGATGTATCAATTATTGATTCATTATTTATGGCAGTGGGACAGTATATGCAGCCAAGCGCATGCAGATTTTTATGACAACAATGGTAGCTCATCATTTAAGGCAGCCTATCCAAGCCTTATATGGCTAACTACATTTAAGACCTATATATTATTTGGGTAGCAGTGTGGAGCCAGTGGCCTTAAAAAGCCCGTATAGGCCACATCACATGCATACCCATGCGAGAAGTGGACGGAGCCAGTGACTAAAAGCCCTAAAAGGCTAAAAAAGTCCTTAACGGCCAGTCACGCATGAGACTAATGTCGTCTGTATAGCTCTCTGACAATGTCATGGACGAGGATGAAAATATCCTCCAGTGAATGGGTCCGAACTTGTAGATGAAGAAAAACAGGGAATAGAATAAGACCCCTCAGGTCCCTAGCTCGATTTCGGTAGTAACTCATGAGGATAGGGTCTCAATAAAAATACCCCCTCATTGATGGACTGGCGGCCTTGGATTTGGTACCAAAGGTAGCCTTACGTGCCCAATGAACTCTAGAGAGTTACTGTGGCCAACCTTATACGTAAATCCCATTGAGTTCATGGCCCCGGTAGCTTCACTGGGCCCCTCTGATGGATCACGGTTTGTGAACTCCCCGGTAGTAATAAGCCCCGCAAACTCTAGAGAGTTACAGAGGCCATTCATGTAAAACCTGACTCCAACTACTCATAAGTCTAAAAAACTGTTTACTCCACTACTCAAGAGCTTAAACTGTGCACGAAACTAACTCTACTAACTTTAAAACAAAAGTAGCTTCACCAATTAAAATAAACACCACCTAAGGAAGCTTTGTGATTTGATAGAATGTAAGATATATTAAAGCATGATGATTGTGTGAATATTGCATCAGTAGCTGTGCCAAATCAATGATTGCATTGCCAAAATATGTTTGCTTCGAACAGAGCATTGGAATTCATTCAAAAACTACAAGATAGAAAGAAACAAAGGAGATTTACATGAAAAAGGCAATTTTTATAAATCTTCAGACATGCCTAATACTGTTACATAATGCTGTAAATTTTCCTTCAAATGAATTTGTGCTGCAGTAGTCCTCTGTTCAGCCTCAAGAATAACCTTAGCCTAATCAGGGACATTGACCAATTCTAGTTCCAGAGAAGCAGCAATTTCCTTCTTCTTTGCCTGGTCAAACCTTTCAATATCAACAATCCAAGCATTCGCTTCAATCTCTTCTCTAACTTGGCGGATGTTTAACTCTTCCTCCTCTCTTCGAATCTCGAGCAGTGCAATTTCTTTTTGAAGAAAGGCAATTTGATTGTCGATGATCGTTATGTTTTTGTTAGAACCCTTCAACGTTTCATGAATAGATTGATCTGCAGCAACATAGTTGGAGAGAAGATCATCTATTCGAGAAATCTTTTGTTTGAGCAGCATTAGTTCTTTCTGACGATCTAAAATTTTCAGAACAACAACTACACTTTGCACTGTCTCCAAATTATTGATAGAATCATGGAATTGCGATAGTGAGTCACGAAGAGAATGAACATTGATATGGGCTAAAGAGCTGAATGATTAAGAACAGCTAAAGCACTGTCTGAGAAAGGCCACTGTGTTGGATCCTTAAAGGCGCTTATGAAGACAAAAGTTGCATTCTTGAAGAACACCAGCATAAGAGGTGATATTTTTTCCAATGAAAACTTATCAGAGACCATAGCCAGAGAATTATAACCTTCAGAACCACTCGGAGTTGGTATAGTGGTAGCTGAAAAAGGAAAAAATACAGTTAAAAAGAGAGGAAATAAATATATATGTATATACAATTTAAAAGAAAGAAGAAAAGAGTATACCCTCTGTGGGGGGCAATTGCAGAAGTAACCTGAATAAAACGGGTTCCTAGCTCAGAAGATGTGGACAGGTCCGTAACCGCGATCGCAACATTAAAAGAAGGTTCATGAGGTCCTCCTGTACTTGAATCTAAAATCATTGGAGTTGAAACATTAACCAGATCAGAAAAGAATTCCAGACTTTGAACTACCGGTTGGATAGGAGAAGGGTGTACAGTAAGAGATTTATTGGCATGAACGAGAATAGCAGATGTTGCAGTAACCACTAGCGGAACCTCTATGATGTCTTGACTAACCTACGCACTTTGGGGAGGAAATATATTTTCCACTCTTACTTGAATCTCCGCTAGTGGAACTTCTACTTCTCTCAGTGTAGATGCCTCATGAGCAGTTACATCAGCGGTTTCTATGATACACAGAGAATATGAAGCATCAAAAGAAATGAAAATATTCTCTCTAGGGGAGCAGCCAAACCCTCCATAGTCAAGCCGTTCTTCTTTAAAAGAAGTCACCATTGTCGGGGGAGGAAAATCCAGATGACTGGATTGGATTTCAGGGGGTGGAGATTCAGCCCTAACCTCACCTTCTTCTTCAAGGTCTACCTCAGTGTCAGCTTCTTGACCCAATAGAACATCTCCTTCATCAGTTAAACTTGTGGATGAATATGTTTCGTTGCTTGGAGTATTGGTCGAATAGTCTGACGAACTATCCTCCTCTAAGATGGTTTGTTTCCCCTTGTAGACAGTCTTCACAGGGAGAAGTCGAGTACTTCGAACAGGAGAAGGAAATTGTTGTGCTAGAACTTCGAGAGATAATGACTTAGCACGTGAGTGAGTCATAGGTGATGTGGTAGCAACAACTTGATCTACGACAGGAGAAACTACAGTCATTAAGTGATCTGTAAAAGGAGAGATTGCAATTATTGTGTGACACGCTGTAGGAGAGATCGCGGTTGCTGTACGATCTGTAGTAGGAGAAATTGCAGTTGCGGTGGGCTCTATGGCAGGAGAGATTGTACGGGTAAGATGATTAGGCCGGTCTTCAGGAGAAGGTAGAATACCGCCTGGGGTCTCAAATTCATCAGGAGGAGTGGCCTATCTCCTCTTCACTTTATGAGATCTAGAGAAGATCCAAAAGTAATCCATCCCTCCAAGGTGTTTAGTGGTTTTATCTCTCTGATCGGTTCTTCCACATAAATTTTACAACAAAGTTGCCACGGAACAGTAGCGTGATCCTTCTCAATGAACTATTTCATCCCTTGCTTTGGTCCATAATTTCTCAGCCATGGAGGAGGAACCCAGATAGGGCGGTCCATAGGAAAACAATTGTGCACCAAGTAATAATGATGCGTCCACCATCGCATCCAAGAGTATGAGGTTGTTACTCGATGATTGAATCCTGGGAGGAGGAAACGGGAGCCAAAGTTTCTCGCCAAAAGTTGTTTCCATATTAGAGCCCAATTATATGGGCCAACCCCGTAACTTCTCATTGTTCGTGTAACTTCTTCTCCTGCTTGGGGTACATCTTGGTCATAACCAAATTGTCCAGTGAACCTACTTAGATAATAGGGCTCTCTACAAAACTCTACCCCTTCTCACATAGGCAAGCTACATGAATGGATGCAAAAGAAGAAAGTCCTTTCAATGGGCTCCAGACTATCGTTATCTTCAACCTCTATGTCCTTAGCTTGGTGATCCAAATAAAAGGGAAAGGAATCAATGGATTCTGTATTTTCAATCGTGTCTACTATCTATTCATATCCCTTCCTCACCATCTTCCGTCTAAGGAAATACCATAAGGGTAGGTGTTCAGGGTGAACATAAGCCTTCTCTGGATCACCATAAGTCCAGGGGAAATATACGCCGAGCCAACCTGAGAAGTAATGCCACGGAGTAAAAGAAGATGTAACTCTAATAGCTGGGCTTGAGCAATGTGTCACAGCATTTCCAAAAGCTTTATACAACGAACATAACACGGGAGGGGCCAAACAATACTTCTTCTTGCCTTCTGCTATAGCTCCTACTGCTATGAATAGGGTCAGTCGAATAGAATCTGAACACTTCGAACTGGGTAGAACGACCAAACTTAGCCAATACACTAGGAAAGCAGCTAGTTCAGTTTTGACGGTGAAGTTGGCTAGACCTTTTATCTTCTTGCGAGTGGCTTCCAATTTGGCAGAGTGACTACCAGAAAACCTGGAAGGAGAAAAGATATGAAAATGGGAATATATATATATAGAGAGAGAGAGACAGAGAGATGCATTTTTTTAAAAAAAGAAGAGAGAGAGAAGAGAGAAGATATGTTAAAATATTTACAGTAGGAATCACGAGAAATGTGTGAGCCACTGGAATGAGGATATTTTGTGAACATCGGGAAGTAGGACATCTGGCGGAAGAGTTTGATGGTGGAGGCTAAAATTTTAGGTACTCTGTCGAGAGCAACATAAGCAAACTCCTCATATGTAGGAACGTATTTGTCCAAAAAAAGACCCAGAGATAGGCAAACCTGCCATCCTGTGCAGATCCCACAAAGTGATGCTCACTTCGCCAACCGGGAGATGGAAGGAATTTGTGGTGGAAGACCAATACTTTGAGAAGCCTTCATAAATCGGGGTATCCTTGTGAAAGAAATCAGAAGTAGCTTCTATAGTTAAGTATATGTTCGCCGCGATAAGAACATCCTTATATTTCTTTAGAATTGCCTTAGTCCGTAAACTATAATACAGGCGTTCAAGCCAGAGACCACGCATCCTAAATTCATCCTTCCCCCACAAAGAATCACGGGCGCGAAAATGTTGTTAGATTGTCTCTAAATAATGGGTGAGATATATGATGTGAGGACTGTAGCATGGTGTAAGAAAACGCATCTATGATATATGTCCTATCTTCTAAACTAAGCATCTCTCTGTGAGATAGCGTTTAAGAATTTTTGGCTCTTTTATGACCCAATTTGACACATATAGGAGCCGATTTTGTGTCATGTAATCAGACGGTTCACTCTGGATCATCGACAGATGACGCTGAAGGTGTAAAGGGATGGTGATGGTTTCGTCTTTGTAGGGATTTCTGAATTTGATTGCGTCCACATAGGATTTGATCATGTCCTAATCATTCTGGAAGCATCTCTTGTTGTGCTCCTGGATTTTCTCTTAGAAGATTTTGTCTTTACTCTTTTGTCTCTTCTTCTTTGAAATTGAGGGAGAAGGGGAGGATTCAACAGGGGCAGGACGAGTTTCGTCTGTCTGGAAATTAGCAGTAGATTTTAGCCATTTCTCTCAATCGGACTCTTAACCTTCAGTAGGGGGTCCTTCTATTTCTCTCATCAGAACGGCTATGCGGATATGGTCAGACAGGCATTGAATTCGATCAACAAAGTTGATTATAGGAGGGGTTGGTACTTTGAAGAAGTAAGAGTAGCCTTCAGAAGATCTAGCCCTCTTCTGGGAATGAGTTTCAGGTGGCTGAGGGTCCGAAGGTTTGGCAGCATTTGGGGAAGTATGAGATCTCTTAGAACGGGCCATTAGATATTTGTAAAAGTTCCAATATATGAGTATGACAAGCAAGATAAAACATTGGAAGAAGTTTAAAATATGAAAAAGTTCAAAGTCATATGTACGGAAGTCTATTGTACACAAGGAGGTAACATGCATAAGTGTCTGTTGTGCGCAAGTCTATTGTGTGTAAGGAGTTACCGTGCACAAGAGTTCATTGTGCGCAGAGAGTCGTTGTGCGCAAATTGTTATTGTGTGCAGAAAGTCGTTGTGCATAAATTGATGTTGTGCGCAAGTTTTCGTTGTGCACGGGAAGATGTAGTGCATAAGAAAGATTGAGCAAAAGAGAAGAATGACACAAAGTGAGTAATGAAAGAAATGAGCCCTGACCGGGTTTATATAGGCTTAAGGATTCCATTGTGTGCAAACTACGTTGTGCGCAGGTTTGAAATTGCGCACAATGTGGAAAAGAGTGTAAGTTAATTAAATATTGAAAGATTGATCCCACATTTCATTATTTTGTAGATAAAAATCAAAAATGCAAGATCAAGGGGGCATCTATTGAGGCATGAAAAAAGACTTATGTTGTCCGCATCACAAAAGTGTTGTGTGCTATACAAAGTCAGGCCGCACAAAGGGCGGCGCACAAAGGTCAGCCCACAAAGGGTAGCGCATAAAGGTCAGCCCACAAAGAGTAGTGCACAAAGGTCAACACACAAAGACAGCGCACAAAGGTCCGCATAGAAGACGTCTGCACAACAGGTTGTGCGCCACTCAAAGTGGTCTGCACAATGGGTGCAGCGCACAGTACAGTGATCCGCGCAACATGATTGAGTGCACAATGCACACGTTGGTGTGTTCACACGTGTGAAAAGGCTATACATACCCCATCACCCTTCTATATTATTCATTAGCACAAGATTCAATTGGAGAAGAAGAAGAGAAGGAGACCTCAGGAGAATACAAGTATCATTTGTACTTGTTGTGCAGAACAAGTGTTGTGCGGCACACAACTATGCCAGCGCACAGCATATATGAGCTCACAATGTGCATGGGCACACAACGTATATGCTAGCGCACAATGATTATTTTCCAATGCATAATGTGTGAAATTTCTCCAGCAATCATAGATCAACGGAAAGCCTCAATTCAGATCGAGGGATCAATCGAGATATATGCGATGCTGGCGCTTTGACATCATATTGAAACCTATTGAAATTCATGATTCAATACTTATATTTTGGTTTTTTATATTATAAATTGGTAAACATTCTACTTTGGAATCAAAGGAGAGAAAGGATGTAAATGAATTCAGAATGAATAAGTATTGTGATTGTCTTCTCTATTATCATTTATTAACTATCAAGTGAATGAAATCCCCCAAACCAAATGCATTTGTTTCTTGTTTGAAACACATAGTCGGAGGGTTTTTCCCTGTTAAGAATAGGAACTTCCCCTCCTTCAGTCCGAAGATTATAGTGGTCAGAGCCATCTTGTGGGAGTAGTCGTTGACCTGCATCGCCTCCCTGTTAAATCGAAGGATGTAGTCCTTCAAAGCTTCCCCATCCTTCTGCTTGATGGTGAGTAGGTGCGTGGAGGGTTTTCTACACTGTTTCCCCACAATGAACTGCATGAGGAACGCTTTACTAAGCTTGTCAAATGAGCCAATCGACTTTGTCTTCAATTATTGATACCAGCCTCGCATGGCTCCAGTAAGCATTATCGAAAATGCTTGGCATATGATTGGTCCGGAGGCTGACTGGAGCTCCATCCACGAACGATAAGACTCCATGTGCTTAGTAGGTCCCCAGAACCTGAGTAGGGAGTAATGGGGGGCTTTCTGAACCTTGGGGGCATCACATCACTCATTATTTCACTGGCGAACGGGGGCTATGTCTACTTCATCATAGCTTCTATGGTGGCCGGAGTGTGAGTTTAGTACGTCCGATGCATTGTTTCAATCTACCCTCCTAGTTCTTCGAGTTAAGTCTCCGAGGGATCTCTGTTCTCGGCCATTGCCTCTCAAGCATGATCAGGCTCGGGAGTCTTTCCGCATCTCCTCCGTTCCAGTTCATGGCAAAGATCAGTTAGAGGCAATGCTTAGGTCTCAGAGACGTTCATCGAAGCTTGGTTCAATGGCTCCCATGCTTGCGTTGAGATCCGACCAGATGTGCCTCGCGAGACGCCTCGGGACACTATAGGAACTGGATGTTCTGCAACTGTCGTAGCATTCACTTCCTGATCAAGAGGTGGATGTTGTCTATTCATTTGTTGCCTCATCTTACTGACCTCATTGACCAACATTTCCATTTGGTTCTGCAACATTTGGTACTTACCTCCTTGGTTCCTAAATCGCTGAGTACGCTTCGTAGCTGCAAAGTCTCTCTACAGTCCCGAGATCGAATTTCATGCCCTGGACGGCTCAGGATCAGCCGCAACAATTGGTGCATGTATCTTCTTCTTCCCTTTCATCATTTCTCTCTAATAAAGTAGGAATTTTTTATTTCGTTTCCCACAGACGGTGCCAAAATATTGATGCAAAAATCTGGTTCACCCTTACCGAGCTCCGAGCTCACGCACCGAGCCTTGTAAGCCTGCACAAGAGAAGGACAAAGGAGACTCTGGCTAGAGCAAGGGACCCTTTAATGCCAAAGTCAGGCTAGGAATCTGGGTCTAAGTAATGTGGGTAGGTCTTAGGTGAGAGATTGTGCATACCTGTTCCTGTAGACATGTTTCCTATTTATACCTTTTGGTTGGAGTGATCGTGTCCGTCATTCTCGGCATGACTACCATTATTAGGCATGAATGATACGCGTGCTGATATGGGTGGTTACCTCGTGATCGTGCGCCGAAAACCACTCCTCACATACATTACTAGAGTTAATTCCTCAACGTGATCATAGACCACGTCCTCATCTAAGCACACATCCTCATCTGAGCTGACCCTGAAATCTAGATCTCACCTATGACAGTCAGAGCCCATGGATCGGCTAATCCTGGTCGGTCGTCAACAAGGGTCTGGTCGGAGGCAACAGGTGGAGTGTGTAATGACTTCTTCTGGGCTTAAGGCTAATGTGAAAGCTCTACAAAAGAACTTAGACGGAGTAACAAGGCTAGCACCAGACCGCGGGTTGGCTTAACCTCAACTGGGGTCGAGGTATACCTGTTTTAGCGAGGCTGCTCAATCGACCGAACCGAGTTTACTCCTATCCAGATCGGCCCAGATTTTCCCATAACAATGTATAAATTGGATGCTTTAAAAAGTACATTTTTTTCGTTTGGATCACATCCAGATACATTCATGAAGGTAACATTCACAATAATAAAATCGATTTCATTGATTATTTCATCAGAGTAAAAGAATTCAGTAAATAATCAAATGCCCTTTTAATGGGAGCTTATTACATTTATCGAGTTTGTAGCAGAAGTATAAAACTAAATCATAAAACTATCTTCTTATTCTTTCAGCATAATCTTCCATAGGGAGATTGTCCTCTAAGTCTTCAATCTATATGTCACCTGCATCATCTGTACGGTTGGAGAGGGTCAACGCCCTACTCATAGTGATGGTTATCCTTTAAGATTAATAATAATTCAAGAGATTCATAAAAGTAACATAAAGGTTCCGATACATCTCGTATTCAACTACTATAAGAGTATCAATATGTGCAAACAACCTACATGAAATGCATGCTTAGCAAAGTGTGTGCGGCTCATCATACATAGTGATCATCACAATGTGGAATACGATTCGTAGAAAACCCGACTCGACCCACATCTCATAACTACGGATATTCACCGGCATGACCAAAGCTACTGTGGATTTACGTGAACACCTCGAAGTAGCACAACATATGAGTTGGATGAATTACGTAATATGATTTATTCATAGAGCGACTATTTGCGACATCCAATCCCAAAAGTGATGTAACATGCATTACGAATTACTTACATTGATTTATGCCCCACTACCCAAAAACTAATGAAATTACGTGTCAACCAAGAGGGTCTCTACCCAAAGTATATTATGTTCATGATAAAATATTTAAATCACTAGTTGTGATACCTCTTAACACATAACTTGCACTTATAGACAACAAAAGTTAAATCATGGGGGTTCTAGAATATTAAGACACATGCCCAAGCCTCAAAGGTAAATAGCCTAAGGCTAGTAAAGTAAGGAAGAGAGTATTAATGGCTAATTCACAAAGAGGAGAGTGACAATGGTCGACTCAATAAAAGGAAAGTAGCAATGGCTAAATCAACAAATAAAAGAGTGGCAATGGCCAACTCAATAACAAAGAGAGTGGCAATGGCCAACTCAATAAAGAGAAGAGTAGCAACGACTAACTCAACAAATTGATAAAGGCAAAGGCAAGGCCTGTATCCATTGCTCCACATAAATTCATAAAGATCACTTGTAATTAACATCATATCATAATTCCCAGAAGGGTAGATAATTATTGATGATAAATTAAATAATTGCAAGAAGGAAATCACCAGAGCATGTAAAAGGTAAGGTAATTCACATCAACTTAAATTACTGTTAACTTAAAGGAAAAACCTTCACATAAATTCTGAAAGGCCATGAATGAGTAACATCACACTTTAACCACTATTCCCTAAGGATAAATAGTTGGTGTTGATAAATTAAACAAATTGAGGAAGTTCATAGTGTCATGGTAACATGTAAATGTCAAGATAATATCATCTCTAAATCAAGTAAGCTTAAAGGATAAAAACCCTCACCTTTCATTGCCTGATTGGCTGTTGGTAAGGTTAAAGGCCTAGGGTAATCTTAAGATTACCCTCTTCTCTTGTCCTACCCCACATGAATCGGTGGATCAGGATCAGTGTTCAGTTTACAACTATATTCTTAACAAGTATAGTGGTCATGAAAGGTGTGATTTGTAGTCTTAGTTGTGAAGGATATGAAGGGTTAAAAAAGAGAAAAGACAAGAACTTGGTTGAACCTAGACTGTTTCCGAGCATCAGTTCAACAGACTGGTGCACTTCTTTCCTTTCTCTTCTCTTCCGTCGTCAGTGGCTTGCAGGACAGTGCTTGGCAACCATTTCTCGTTCTCTCTTCTTTCTTCCTTGGACGTTTCTATCTATCCACCTCTCAATCCTATTTATACTCTTCTGGATTTCTACGAAAATGAATCCTAATCAAAAGGTGTTTCTTTCCTTACGGTTCTATTTACGGAAGAAATTTTGCATTCGATCCACGTACGTTCCTTACGGTTCTGTTTACATAAGAAGTTTCGCATTCGATCCACATATGAAACCAGATCTGTGGAGTCGTAATCGTGTTTGACTTAATTTGAATTCTGGGTGAGATTTCTTTGACAGAAGGCCATCCAATGGATGTCTCTGATTGATATCATATGTTTGTCGTGAAAGTGCCCTTGTTTGTTAATTAATGTGAAGGTTAAGTCAGTCAGTTTAGTCAAGATCTTTAAAAGTAAATTAAACCTCACATCCCATGGCCAAAACACCTTAGGTATATAATCCCCATTAAAAAAATACTCTAATCTATTAAAAAAATAAGGAAAATATGTTTTATAGATTAGGTAATAAAAAACTAAGTTGGAAAATTATTTGAAAATTCTGTCAAGTTTTCTACTTCCTTCGTGTCATCGAACACTACCCGATGACATCGAACATACATGTTCGACAACATCGAAGGTGTCTCAATGACATTGAATAAGGGACTTGGGATGTCCAGCAAGCTCAAACTAAAATTCATTGAAAATTCGATGACACGAACAACTGTTCGATGCATCGAAAGTGACTCGATGACATCAAAGAATGCCTCTCAGATTTCCAGCGAGCTCAAGCAAAAATTCACTTGAAATTTTGATGACTCAAACAACTGTTTAATGACATCGAACATCAACCTTCGATGATATCAAAAGTGACTCAATGACATCGAAGAATGACTCTCAGATGTCTAGCAACCTCAAGCAAAAATTCACTTGAAAATTTGATGGCTCGAACAACTATTCGATGACACCGAACATCAACCTTCGATGACATCGAAGGTGTCTCGATGACATCGAGAATTGAACAATTTATATTCAGCAAACTCTAGAGGAAGAGACTTAAAAATTTGAGGAATCGAACTAGATTCTATGTCATTGAAATTCAAATTTCAATGACATCGAATAAAGATAGAAAAGAGTCCAGTAAGTTTTTAACCTTTTTCAATAAAAATCTTGTATCATTGAACTATCACTCATTGACATAGACAGTGGCCTTCGATGCCATCGAATGCAGAAAGATTCTACCCGTTTTATTTCTGTTGGGATTTTTGCCTTTATATTTGGAAGGTTGTTTTCAGAGTTTGTATTGAGAAAAAGAGTGAGCTCTGAGAAAGTAATTTCTTAACTACCATCATAAACCTTTTTTCTTATGGGAGTTCATCCTTCAACCCTTTCTTAAATGCAATCATTGAATATTCAATAGATTGGATTGGAGAATGAACTTCACTATTCAAGGATCTTCCAGCAACTTACTTAATGACAAATCATTGTTCTGGAATCTCTTGAATGCTTAGTACCTAGAATCTCTTTGTCCCTTAAGGATCAGTATAATTTAAGAGTAGATTCCCATAAATACCTTGACCCAACTCCGACGACTTGCATTGGGAGCATCTATAGTTACTGCGGTTCAAGGGAGTTAAAGACTCTTCATCATCAAGGGAGATCATCTTCATCATGTGCTACAAATGGGGCTCACCTACTTATAAGTATGTCATTAGAGTCCATAGAATCTAAATATCCTTTCTTGTGTAGGATTGGTTTTCAGGTTGTATTTCACAAACACACTAAGACCTTTTACAGGCCTCCGACGGGAGAATACGTATAGAGTCCTTGTGTAGGATTTATAGTGCCTTGTGTGGGTATGATTGATTATCTTGTGTAGACATCTATAGTTACCTTGGGTATGCAATTCCTTGTGCAGGATATATGTTTCTTGTGTAGACAATACCTTGTGTATGTTGTGAAGGTTTATGGTTAACCTGATTTAAAACCATCACATAGTTAATCCAACACACTCTAGGGTGGAGTGAGTCAGTAGGGAGTGGAGTAGGCACGTAGCCGAACCACTATATATCATTGTATTTGTGATGATTCTTGCATATTTGATTTCATTGATTAATATGTGTAAATGTGTTGTATTCATGTTTTATTAAACTTAAATCTCTTCAATGCCTTAGAACATGAATGTGAACAATTCTCTGCTGATCTTACTAAACTAATTTTAAATTGGTAAACATTTCAAAATAGTAAGATCAGAATTTAAGAAAAGTCCTATCCAACCCCCTCTAGGACACTTTGACCAATTCCATACTTCTACTACAGTAGATATACTACAATTTCATGTCGCTAGTTCTGTTTTGCCCAGTGCGTGATCAAGCAGCCGTCCATTGATCAATTGACGGATCAATTCTCCTATTTCTTATTTTCAAGAAGGTTTTTCTGAACGGCTAGATGTTGTCATCCGATGGCATCTGGTTCGTCGGTTTCTAGACCTGATCACATCTTCTTGCGAACTAGAATTCTCGGGAGTGCACGAACAGAGTCTTCGGACGCATGCTTTACACAACAGAAAGAGGCGGAATGTTGTGTTCTATTTCCCTTGCGATCTTTTGGCCCATCTTGGGTTTAGTCGGACCTTCAACTGAGGTAGGTTGGATGGCTTGGATCTTCTAATGCAGTCGTGACAGTGGGTCACAGTCACGTCAACAATAGGAAAATTTCTATTTTCGAAACCCATCGCACGCACCACTGTTGGCTCGTGTTTGTGCACATGTGCATGGACTTGTATGGATGACATGGTTTTACTCGAACCAAGCCCCTCAACATGATGGATGGTTCAGATAATCCTGGTGGACGATCATGGTGGGCCACAACTCATCCCAGCGGACGATCGTCCATCGATTGCGAAAGGTAGAAAGACGTCCTCTTTCTTTCTTTGAGATTTATCAGGTCAAACCATGTTTGACCCGATCTCTTATTCAGTTCACTGCCCGGGCACATGCATGTGCACACTCACGATTAGCCGTGGGGCCCAAGATGATGTTTAGAGAAATCTACTCTGTCCATTCATTTTTCCAGCCCATCTTAGGGTCCAAATGGGGCCCCTGGTCAGAGGTCAGGCAGGTCTGAAGCTTAGGTGGGCCATATCAAGTGAACGTTTATTTTAACCATGGATTTTATTGATCTAAGGGCTGAAGTGGTTAATTTATGAAACATAGGCATGGTATAAAATTTCACGTTAAACGAATAGTGGGAACTACGTTTTTTAGGATTCAGAGGTCTAGGTTAGTGGCATTTTCATAATTATTACTGATCTAAGAGTTTTGTGAAATCAAATGGTTCTACATGTACGTATGCACCTTTCTAAACATTTCTTACAAATGAACTTACATCTGAATCATTATGGGCAAAGGGTTATTCACTGATTTAGTTAGGGGGAGTGTATAGGTTATCCTACTGCATGATTAATGGTCAGATGACTTGATTTATGGATGGAGTTTGTTCTCAAGGGTCATATTTACATTGGTGAATAGATGTAAGGTTAGGATAGCTAGATTAATATCATACACATGTACATATTACGTTAAATTCTACAGTAACACTCGAGAATTTTTAATACTCGGGTATTGAAAAGTTCAGGGTGTTTCATAACATTTATTTATTGTGAACCTGTTAATCAATAAATATCCCAAGTAACAATCTTGGGGTATTTCTCCACTATGTTGCCATTTGACACCTCATATTTGACATATGTAGATAACTCAGGAATAGGACCAGTCGGTGGTGCGCTCGGGGTGCCCAGTAGATTTCTAGCTTCATCCCGATTGGTAGTTGTTCTTCTGTCTCTATTGTAATTATTTTGATTTGTTTAATTCTCACATGGGTGGTGACCACTTTTGGAACTGTAACTTTTAGGTGTTAGCCCTATATTGTTGGACTCTACCTCGCTTTGGTTTCACTAAATTGAAATGTGTTACTCTGATTTTTTATGTATGAAATAAATGTGATTTTGAATTAGGACACACGTGAATTTTTTTAAGTTAACACCTGAAAAGTCAGAATCAGAGTCTATGTACTTGGGTGCTGATTTTTAGGGTGTTATAAAGTCATTCCCACAGATGACACCGAATTGTTAAAGCAGAAATCTAGTTAGCCTCCCTTGGACCTCCACGTACCTGCACAAAGAACGAACAAAGGACACCCTAGGTAACACAGGGGACCATCTAATGCCTAAGTCAGGTAGGGGATCTGGGTATTATAGAATAAGAGGTTTTCGGCTAAGGATTGTGTGTACCTTTCACCATTAAAGATACTCCTATTTATAGTTGAGGAAAGGCGGTAACGTAGAGGAGATCTCCCTATTTAGTAGGGACATCCCATTGAGGGATTTAGATCCCAAACGCATGAGGGAACCAGAAAGGACAAGCTATAGATGTCCTAGAGGGGGAGTGAATAGGACTATGCCAAATATTTCGATCCAATGTGGAATAACAAATCAAATAAACTCAATTTCTTATAGTACTAAATTCTTAATATCAAATAGTTCGTAGGACAACCTTCACCTAAAAGATTTAGGAAGGACAACCTTATTTCACGACGTCTTTGAAATTAAAATATCAAACTATAGCATGAGCATATGAAACACAAGATAGGCATAGAAATAATAAAATGCAATCACCACAATGTACAAAAGAATTATAGTGGTTCGGTGCATAAACAAAACCTACTCTACTCCCAAAATTACTACTCTCGCAATTTTGGCTTTCACTATCTCAAGGTTTTCCCAAGATCACCTTAACAACCTGATAGAGTTATTGCGATTTTCTTGGGCTATCACAATTAAACCCACTTTGTGATTTTCATGAGATCACCACAAACAAACCTGTTGAGATTTTCGGGCTATCTCAAAAAAACCCAAACTAAAAAGAATATAAAGACAATACTTATCTTCGATTAGCGAGTCGAAGTCGTAGCTGTAGCTTTAACGCAGCGATCTTCTTCTTGGGATATAGATGAAGTCTCGTATGAGTTCAACCCAAAAGAATATAGGGATGTAATATGATTTCAGTGAAATGAATGATACCCTAAAGCTGCAAATTCGATTCTCTATTTCTCAAGTAGAGTATGAATTACTCTATTAAAACATTTTAAACTAACTTGAGAGAGAGAATAAAATTAGTTAAATCAAATATAAAAATTACAACACAAATAGCTTAAGGAGGCTAGAACTTTCACTCTTTTATACATAAGATGGATCTATGATTTTTATGTTTTAAAAGAGTGAGAGAAAGCCTTTATTTATTGTCATGCCCCAAACTCGAAAACCGGGCTCACAAAATTCCCGATCGTCGAATCCGGTGCCAACAGCCTCCGTAGTACCCCATTCTCGGCTCTCAGCTTCCATACGCCAAATTTTGATCCTGGGATCCTACAAGGAGGATTTTTTTTTCTAATGTATATTTAACTCGTAATAAGCATAACCACAAGTTTACCCAAATCACAAAGGCAACATCATCATCACATATCCACTAATATAAATATTTAAGTACAGTGCCGAAAGGAAAATACATATATCAAAACTCAAAGCTCCAGAAGACCGCTGCATGCTCCAAGCTCAATGCTGCTGTAACCTAACGTCACCTGCACGCATCTATCGTGCATAAACCTATAGAAAGCTTAGAGGGTGGTGTAAGTGTGTGCACGAGGCAAGTGCCAAGCACGTAAATATCAAAGTAAGAGAAAATACTAACAAGTTCATAAATCATATGATATCAGAGTAAGCAGAAGTATTGGCAAGTTCATGAGTCATACAATATCAGAGTAAGCAGAAGTATTGGCAAGTTCATGAGTCATACAATATCAAAGTAAGCAATACAGATCAGCTATGCAAATGAGGAGTCATAGAGAGTCAAATATCAGATGCCGAGAGTACAATGCAATATGTAAATCCTGCTAAGTTCACGAATACCTTCAGCTGTATCTAGACCATATAAATGCAGAAACACAGTAACCCAAAATGCCATATGCCGCAGATGTAATGCGATATGCGATGTGAATGGGATGACCATGCTGGAGTGTGAAGTCGGGATGATAATACGTAGTATCGCAGGTTACGGGGTCTACCATAAGGGACTACTATCCAAACCAGTCCCATACCTAATTTGGATAGTCACACTCAATGTGGTAAACTCCTGATCTCAGGTTAGTCGCATGCCCCAACCGAAATCCTAGCCATTGTGAAGGCACATGTAACAATAGTTGCACACCACCAGCCCGAGTGGATAGTGAATGAATAAATGAGTATGCGATGCTTGCTCCACAAATCCGCACTATACATCTCTGGGATCAACACCGGAGTCTAGTACACTCTACAAGCAAATCGCTGCCCACTGACGTGCGATCATGTAAGTGGAAGAGACCTCACTATCTGCTTGACCAGTAGTTAGCCAATATCTACTCGGCATGTCGATAGCGGACCCATTCACAAGCTGGTCAAACTCAGCCTAGCTATGCCCCTTATATGGAGCGGGTAAGGCCACACCCCCTCCCAACAGACCACGACCTAGTGGGAGAAGCGGCCTCCTGGTATTCGGCACTCGGGTGCTCATGTATCCACTCGGTCTCGACGTTGGAGCATCTCTTGGCCACGGAGGTTTAGGGACTTTCACCCAAGGACATCTATAGCACCCCATGTAGAAAAAGATTTTCTATATCCCATCTGACCATCCACGATATGCCTGTGGAGGTTACGACCCTTATATCGCTAGGGCGTACAATAGTCATGCAAGATGCATGAGTCACACAGTCCAATCATGCATTAATCCTGCACATACCGTGCACTCATGTGGGACGACTCCACCTATCAGGGAGTCCTATGAACAACTTGCCCTATGGCATATGCAATGGTCAACCATATCTCATAATAAACATGCAAATGATGCGTATGAGCATGTATCATGATGATATGCTGTCACATACTCATAATCAACCTCGACAACTGGCACCGATAATCAACATCGATAATTGGCCTCGATGATCAACATCGGCCTTGATAATCAACCTCGATAATCGGAACCGATAATTAGCATCGGTAATCAGCCTCAATAATCGACACATATAATCAGCATTGATAATCGACCTCGATGAGAATGGGCCTAACAATGCCTAAGGGAAGGTCACAATGTGGACATTTAACCATCATTGCCCATCAATGTGGACATTCAACCAACAATACTCCCAAGAAGTGGCCCTCATAGGGCCAAACATATAGTGAGCCCATGGCCTCACACAAGGGCCTAATATACAATATCATGGGCCTCATACAAGGACTATATACACATCACTATGGGCCGCATCACATGGGACTCGAATACATCACGATGGGCCTCACTCATGAGCCTCATATACACAACAGGTGGGCCCTACACATGGGCCTCAAATACATCACACGGCCATAACCCATGGGTCTAATGCACATCATAATGGGCCTCATTAAATGGATTATAAAAATATCACAATGGCAACGCCATATGGTCCGGAAATACATCTCAATGGGCTGGAAATACATCACAATAGGCCACGACATATGGGCCAAAAATACATCTCAATGGGCCACGACCCATGGGCCTCAGATACACCAAGTGGGCCATATCAACTGGTTTGATATACACCACATATGGGCCTCACATATGGGCCTCATACACAACAGGTGGGCTACATCAATGAGACGCACTAATGGGCATCATACACATCAAGTGAGTTACATCATTGGGCCACATTAATGGGCCTCATACACATCAAGTGAGTTGGATCCATGGGCCGCACTAATGGGCCTCATACACATCAAGTGAGTTGCATCAATGGGCCGCACTAATGGGCCTCATACACATCAAGTGACTTGCATCCATGGGCTGCACTAATGGGCCTCATACACATCAAGTGAGTTGCATCAATGGGCCGCACTAATGGGCCTCATACACATTAAGTGAGTTACATCAATGGGCCACACTAATGAGCCTCATACACATCAAGTGAGTTGCATCAATGGGTCGCACTAATGGGCCTCATACACATTAAGTGAGTTGCATCAATGGGCCGCACTAATGGGCCTCATACACATCAAGTGAGTTGCATCCATGGCCCGCACTAATGGGCCTCATGTATATAACAAGGTAGGCCTCATACATCCCAAAAAAAAGAATCATATGGAAGGATCATTTAGACCATACCACAAATAGTAGTGGAGATAATAAACTTGCCCTGTTAAATAAATCATAGGGCCCACCATAAAGTTCATCTTCTAACCAATCTAATCATAAGGGCATAAAGTCCTGGATTAAGAGGGAGAACACTTCCCCATTGACCCAGAACTTCCGTGACCCAAATGGGTTTCAATGATAGATGTTCAATCCTCCATTATTTCTGTTATGTGGTCCACCTGATCAATGGATGATCACATCATGGTGTGGCTCGCCATAATGTATTTGAGATCCAACCAATTCATAAGTTAACATAGCAATAGATCAAGTGAAACAATATCAGCTTAATTGGAAACAACCATGGCCCATAGAGGTTTGAATGGTGGATGTCACTGTCCCTATTAAATTTTGATGGTGGGGGTCCGCTTGAACTTTAGATCTCACCCATTCCTTTGCTCATGCCGTAAAATGATATCTCAAGTGGTTGGATGGTTTGAATATAACACGTGCATCGTGGTGGGTCCCATAGATAGACGGCATGGATGGAAAATACATCAGGGGTGGGGTCTACCCATAGTGGCCCACCTAAGATAGCTCACCAGATAAATGGATGGACGGTTAGATATAACACATACCTGGTGGGACCCACAAGTTGCAGACGTCAATAAATAGCTATATAGTTGTCGTACATGCAGTTATTGCTGCATTAAAGGAAAGCAGAGGTGGGTCCCACGTAGGGCCCACCATCCTGTGTATAAAAAATATATAATATAATATAATATATATATATATATAATATAGTTGCTGCTACTGCAGCTTTTATACATTAAAAGGAGGCAGAGGTGGGTCCCACATAGGGCCCACCCTTCTCAGTTAATATATGTTATTATATAATATTATAATATAATATATCATATATTAATATAATATAATATATTAATATCATATTAAATAAACATGCAACATCCAGGCCCTGGACATGCACATACATCAAGGGAGGCACCACGCGTGGGGGAGTTCCACCGTTCAGTGCTGTGGACGGTGTGGATAGGCACATACATCATTGGTGGTTCCCACCAAATGGATGATGGTGTGGGTATACATACATACATCAGTGGGTCCACATGGGGCCCAGCATAATGTTTATCTGCCATCCAATCTATTGATAGGGTCACATGGCCCTGGATGCAGAGGAAAAATAAATTACATAATGGTCCAAAACTTCTGGATGCCCAAAAGGGATTCAATGGCAGACGTTCAATCCCTACCACTTCCTGTGACGTGGGCCACCTGAGCTCCACCTACGGCTGATTTTTGGAGAGGGGCCCGCTGCCCTAAAGGGCCATCAAATGCATGGCGTGGATGTTCAACACACATCACGGTGGGGCCTGTAGTGGGGCCCACGGCCCCTGGCCACTGTCCACGGGCAGTAGCATCCTGTGTTGCACGTCCTCTGAAGGTCAGCAGCAGCAAGCGCTGCTACTTATATTGTTGTTTTATTTTTATTTTTTGAAAAATAGTTTTTTATGGTTTTTCCGTGGTAGGGCCTGCATCAAGTGGATCCACTCCACCCATTGGACTCCGTGGCTCAAGACAGTCCAAACGAGTTCAATATTCGGTATGTTTCTGTGTACAGAAACATCAGAGTGAATTTTAATGGTAAAACCACTGTTTTCTATGATATAGCCCACCAAATAATTAGATTGGCCTCATATTTCGGCTCAATGCCTAAAATGAGCTAGGGAATGAGATGGACGGCGTGTATCAAATTTATACATCAAGGTGGGGCCTGCATGAGCGGCCCACCCCAAAAACTTTAAACCAAGCTGATATTTTTGTTTTCCCATGGCATGTCTAGATGTGCATCCCACTGTCTATTCATACTTCACTACACGTCCAGTGTCCAGGGATGCTGGACGGTGTGAATATAACTCATTCTAGGTGGGTCCCACATGGACGTGGCCCACCTGATTGGATCAACATCATATCTGTGTTTCCCATCATCCAGACCCTCTAAGAGGGGTAGCAAAGTAGGTTGGTCCCCATGTTTGGACAGCCATAGGGTCCATTTGATGGAAAGTTTGGACACCACATACACTCATTGAATGGGCCACAAAATAAAGGAAGGAGAGGGAGAGAAGTACCCACCTAAGATCTTCTCCTCCTTTCGCCAAAGCATGTCAGAGCTCCAATGGATGGATTTCAACGGTTGAGATTGATTTTAGAGGGTGGGATTGGATGGTAGGAAGGTGGGCCATACCTAGCTCTTTCTCATGGAGAGCTTAGACGTCCACCTCCCATGGTTGCTTGGAGAATGAGGAAGAAAGAGGGAGGGAGAGAGAGATAAGAGAGAGAGAGGAGTTATGGCTTGTCATAATGATGTAAGGCCATCATAAATGCCTAGGTAAGGGGAGGTGTTGACTTTTGGAAAAAGGAGAGGAAATGATTACCTAGCACATCACCCCATGATGGCTTAGAAAATTGTGTCATTACAATAGGTGGGTCCCGCAACGTGCAATCTATAGTCATTATAATACACGGACTACTACTTATGATCTAAGCATTGCGTTGATGCACGAGACATGGCATTGGAACCGCGGCGATGACGCAGTCACAAGGGTATAAGTCTCGGGTCGAGCCAACTCTGGAATACGGGACACGACTCAGGATCACGTGCAAATGTCGATAACAGATCGCGGGTCGCCAAAATTCGACTGGGAGGACTGCGGAGGCATACAGAATGGTACGGACTAAGATACAGGTCTTACAGCTCTCCCCTCCTAATAAAAATTTCATCCTCGAAATTTACAAAATAGACAAGGGAAGAGGAAATGTCATCAAGTATATATGTCAAGGCTCAATCAATCTACAAAAGGATGAAGATAGCGCTCTCTAATCTCAGCCTTCTGCTCCCAAGATGCCTCATCAACACTTTAGTACCCCTACTAAACCTCAGATCCTGAATCAGAAATGATCGAAACTAGGATACCCTGCAACCTCATCATCTCACCAATGACTGCCTGGTTGCACGAATCGTCGGTGACTCCTGACGACTAAGGATCCTGCAGAGCTGCATAAAACTTTCCCTAGGCCTGCTGGGGAGGTGTATGTCCCTCCCCCAAAGAGGTCATTACTGCTGAAAAATGAGGGCACTCACGCTTACGATGCCCCATCTCACCACATCTGAAGCAAACGCTCATAAACGGTGTCTTTGGTGGTGTTGAGGGTGCTGCTGGCGTTCGAAAGGATGGACGGTTCCTATGCCTCTGTGGCTGTCGACGCTGCTACTACTGGAAACTACCAGAGGGGGTTTTCCTCTTTCGGTCTCCTTTGTGGTCATGAACCCTCTGCGAATCTTTCCATTCTGCCTCGTAAATCTGGGCCCCTTGAACTACCTGCTCAAAGGTCGAGAGCATGTGTCCGACGACATGGCTCCTGAGGCCAAAACATAAGCCGTTCTCAAAACGCCTTTCGCTCCTCATCATTAACCAAATACGACCTGAACCTTGATAGCACCACGAAATGAGCCGCATACTGCGCCACAGACATGCCTCCCGGTACCAAGGTCTCGAACGATAACACTCGCTGCCGACGAATGTGGTTGGGGAAGTACTGCTGGTCAAATCAGTCTATGAAATCCTCACATGTCCAGATGAAATCAGGCTCTGCAACATGGGTAACGGAGGTCCATAGTGCTCGGCCTCACCCTGGAGAAGAAATACTGCTAACCGGACTCGCTGCTGGGTCGTATATGCCATAGTATCAAAAATCTTCTCCACATCGGAGCACCATCTCTCGACTGCTGTCGGATCTGGTTCGCCCTGGAAACGCAGAGGATCGAACTGTCTGAACTCTCAAAGAAGGGCACTCGCGCGCTCCTGCTCTGCCTAGACTAGCAAAACAACGGGGTGCCTACCCTGCCCCCGGAGGGCAGTCGTCACAGCCACAACATCTGCTATAACTGGGAGGCACTTACGGGTACAGTCGGATCCGCACTGACCCCGGGTAGAGGAGTGGCATCCTCAGGCTAGGGAGCAAGGGTCTCAGGTGGTGGAGCGAAAGTTGCTCGAATCGCTCTCCTGGGTGGCATGTCCTATAGGGAAGAACAAAGACGCTTACCAACCTTCAGAACTCTCGAAGGCACGTACGTTAAAAGTCTATAATAGAAGATCGCAAAGTTATTTAAACTTGGGACATAATCATTCTAAGTTCTTGACAATCATTTAGGTAATCCCTAGTTATGCTCTGATACCAACTTCTGCCATGCCCCAAACTTGGAAACCGGGCTCACAAAATTCCCGATCACCGAATCCGGTGCCGACAGCCTCTGTAGTACCCCATTCTCGGCTCCCAGTGTCCATACGCTAGATTCCGATCCTGGGATCCTACAAGGAGGATTTGTTTTAATGTACATTTAACTCATAATAAGCATAACCACAAGTTTACCCAAATCACAAAGGCAACATCATCATCATATATCCACTAATATAAATATTTGAGTACAGTACCGAAAGGAAAAAACATATATTAAAAATCAAAGCTCCAGAAGAACGCTGCACGCTCCAAGCTCAATGCTACTACAACCTAACGTCACCTGCATGCATCTATCGTGCATAAGCTTATAGAAAGCTTCGAGGGTGGTGTAAGTGTGTGCACGAGGCAAGTGTCAAGCATGCAAATATCAAAGTAAGCGAAAATGCTAACAAGTTCATAAATCCTATGATATCAGAGTAAGTAGAAGTACTAGCAAGTTCATGAGTCATACAATATCAGAGTAAGCAATACATATCAACTATGCAAATGAGGAGTTATAGAGAGTCTAATATCAGATGCCGAGAGTACAATGCAATATGTAAATCCTGTTAAGTTCACAAATACCGTCAGCCGTATCTAGACCATATAAATGTAGAAACACAGTAACCCAAAATGCCATATGCCGTGGATGTAATGCGATATGCGGTGTGAATGGGATGACCATGTTGGAGTGTGAAGTCGGGATGATAATACGTAGTATCGCAGGCTACAGGGTCTACCACAAGGGACTACTATCCAAACCAGTCCCATACCTAATTTGGATAGTCACACTCAATGTGGTAAACTCCTGATCTCAGGTTAGTCGCGCGCCCCAACCGAAATCTTGGCCATTGCGAAGGCACAAGTAACAAATAGTTGTGAACAACCAGCTTGAGTGGATAGTGAATGAATGAATGAGTATGCAACGCCTGCTCCACAAATCTGTACTATACATCTCTGGGATCATCACCGGGGTCTAGTACACTCTACATGCAAATCGCTGCCTACTAACCCGCGATCATGAAAGTGGAAGAGACCTCACTATCCACCTAACCAGTAGTCAGCCAATATCTGCCCGACACGTCGATAGCGGACCCATTCACAAGCTTGTCAAACTCAGCCTAGCTATACCCCTTACTCTCAGGCAGATAAGGCCACACCCCCTCCCAGCTGACCATAAAATAGTGGGAGACACGGCCTCCTAGTATTCGGCACCTGGGCGCTCATGTATCCAATCGGTCTCGACGTTGGAGCATCTCTTGGCCATGGAGGTTTAGGGATTTCACCTAAGGACATCTATAGCAACCCATGTAGAAAAAGATTTTTAGTATCCCATTTGACCATCCACGATATGCATGTGGAGGTTACGACCCTAATATCGCTAGGGCATATAGTAGTCATGCAAGATGCATGAGTCAAACAGTCCAATCATGCATCAATCTTGTGCATACCGTGCACTCATGTGGGATGACTTCGCCTATCAGGGAGTCCGATGAACAACCTGCCCTATGGCATATGCAATGGTCAACCATATCTCATAATAAACATGCAAATGATGTGTATGGGCATGTATCATGATGATATGCTGTCACATACTCATTATCGGCCTCAATAATCAGCACCAATAATCAACATCGATAATTGGCCTCGATAATCGACATCGATGATCAGCATCGGCCTCAATAATCGGCATCAATAATCGGCACCGATAATTAGCATCGGTAATCAGCCTCGATAATTGGAACCTATAATCAGCATCGATAATCGACCTCGATGAGAATGAGCCTAACAATGCCTAAGGGAAGGTCACAAGGTGGACATTTAACCATCATTGCCCATCAATGTGGACATTCAACCAACATTGCACCCAAGAAGTGGCCCTCATAGGGCCAAACATATAATGGGACCATGGCCTCACACAAGGGCCTAATATATAATATCATGGGCCTCATAGAAGGACTATATACATCACTATGGACCGCATCACATGGGCCTCGAATGCATCACGATGGGCCTCGCTCATGGGCCTCATATACACAACAGGTGGGCCCTGTACATGGGCCTCAGATACATCACACGGCCATAACCCATGGCTCTAATGCACATCATAATGGGCCTCATTAAATGGGTTACAAAAACATCACAATGGCCGTGCCATATGGGCCGGAAATACATCTCAATGGGCCTTACCAAATGGGCTGAATATATATCACAATGGGCCATGACATATGGGATGAAAATACATCTCAATGGGCCATGAACCATGGGCCTCAGATACGCCAAGTGGGCCACATCAACGGGTTTGAAATACACCATGGGCCTCACATATGGGCCTCATACACAGCAGGTGGGCTGCATCAATGAGCCGCACTAATGAGCCTCATACACATCAAGTGAGTTGCATCCATGGGCCGCACTAATGGGCCTCATACACATCAAGTGAGTTGCATCAATGGGCCGCACTAATGGGCCTCACACACATTAAGTGAGTTGCATCAATGGGCCGCACTAATGGGCCTCATACACATCAAGTGAGTTGCATCAATAGGCAATGGGCCTCATACACATTAAGTGAGTTACATCAATGGGCCGCACTAATGGGCCTCATACACATCAAGTGAGTTGCATCAATGGGTCGCACTAATGGGCCTCATACACATTAAGTGAGTTGCATCAATGGGCCACACTAATGGGCCTCACACATATCAAGTGAGTTGCATCCATGGGCCGCACTAATGGGCATCATGTATATATCAAGGTGGGCCTCATACATCCCCAAAAAAAAGAATCATATGGACCATACCACAAATAGCAGTGGAGATAATAAACTTGCACTGTTAAATAAATCATAGGGCCCACCATAAGTTCATCCTCCAACCAATCTAATCTTAAGGTCATAAAGTCCTGGATTAAGAGGGAGAACAATTCCCCATTGACCCAGAACTTCCGTGACCTAAATGGGTTTCAATGATAAACGTTCAATCCTCCACTATTTCTATGGTGTTGTCCACCTGATCAATAGATGATCACATCATGGTGTGGCCCGCCGTAATGTATTTGAGATCCAACCAATTCATAAGTTAACATAGCGATAGATGAAGTGAAACAATATCAGCTTAATTGGAAATTACCATGGCCCATAGAGGTTTGAACGGTGGATGTCACTGTCTCCATTAAATTTTGATGGTGGGGGTCTGCTTGAACTTTAGATCTGACCCATTCCTTTGCTCATGCTGTAAAATGATATCTCAAGTGGTTGGACGGTTTGAATACAACACGTGCATCATGGTGGGTCCCATGGATAGACGACATGGATGGAAAATACAGTAGGGGTGGGGTCTACCCATAGTGGCCCACCTAAGACAGCTCGCTAGATGAATGGATGGACGGTTAGATATAACACATACCTAGTTAGACCCACAAGTTGCAGACGTCAATAGGCAGCTATATAGCTGCCGTACATGCAGTTATTGCTGCATTAAAGGAAAGCAGAGGTGGGTCCCACGTAGGGCCCACCGTCCTGTATATAAAAAAAATATAATATAATATATATATATATAATAGCTACTGTTACTGCAGCTTTTATGCATTAAAATGGGGTAGAGGTGGGTCCCACATAGGGCCCACGCTTCTTAGTTAATATATGCTATTATATAATATTATAATAAATATATAATATAATATAATATATTAATATCATATTAAATAAACATGCAACGTCTAGGCCCTGGATGGCCTGGACATGCACATACATCAAGGGAGGCCCCACGCGTGGGGGGGTCCCACCGTCCAGTGCTGTGGACGGTGCAGATAGAGCAGATACATCATTGTTGGTTCTCACCAAATGGATGACGGTGTGGGTATACATACGTACATCAGTGGGCCCACGTGGGGCCCACCATAATGTTTATCTGCTGTCCAATCTGTTGATAGGGTCACATGGCCCTGGATGCAGAGGAAAAGCAAATTTCATAATGGTCCAAACTTCTAGACGTCCAAAAGGGTTTTAATGACAGATGTTTAATCCTACCGCTTCCTATGACGTGGGCCACCTGAGCTCCACCTACGGCTGATTGTTGGAGAGGGGCCCACTGCCCTAAAAGGCCATCAAATGCATGGCGTGGATGTTCAACACACATCACGGTGGGGCCTGTAGTGGGGCCCACGGACCCTGGCCACCGTCCACGAGCAGCAGCATCCTGCGCTGTCGTCCTCTAATGGTCAGCAGCAGCAGGCACTGCTGCTTATATTTTTGTTTTATTATTTTTATGAAAAATAGTTTTTCCATGGTTTTTCCATGGTAGGGCCCACATCAGGTTAAATCCACTCCACCCATTGGATTCCGTGGCTCAAGACAGTCCAAACGAGTTCAATATTCGGTATGTTCCGGTGTACAGAAACATTGGAGTGAATTTTAATGGTAAAACCACTGTTTTCTATGATATGGCCTGCCAAATAATCAGACTGGCCTCATATTTTGGCTCAACGACTAAAATGAGCCAGGAAATGAGATGGACAGTGTGGATCAGTTTTATACATTAAGGTAGGGCCTGCATGAGCGGCCCACCCAAAAGCTTTAAACCAAGTTGATATTTTCATTTTCCCATGGCATGTCCAGACGTGCATACCACTATCTGTTCATACTTCACTACACGTCCAGTGTCTAGGGACGCTAGATGGTGTGAATATAACTCACTCTAGGTGGGTCCCACATGGACGTGGTCCACCTGATTGGATCAAGATGATATATGTGTTTTCCCATCATCCAGACCCTCTAAGAGGGGTAGCAAAGTAGGTTGGTCCCTATGTTTGGACAGCCATGGGGTCCATTTGATGGAAAGTTTGGACGCCACATACACTCATTGAATGGGCCACAAAATAAAGGAGGAGAGGGAGAGAAGTACCCACCTAAGATCTTCTCCTCCTTCTTTCGCCAAAGCATGTTAGAGCCCAATGGATGGACTTCAACGGTTGAGATTGATTGTGGAGGGTGGGATTGGATGGTAGGAAGGTGGGCCACACCTAGCTCTTTCTTATGGAGAGCTTGGACGTCCACCTCCCATGGTTGCTTGGAGAATTAGGAAGAAAGAGGGAGGGAGAGAGAGATAAGAGAGAGAGAGAGGAGTTATGGCTTGTCATAATGATGTAAGGCCATCATAAATGCCTAAGTAAGGGGAGGTGTTGACTTTTAGAAAAAGGAGAGGAAATGATTACCTAGCACATCACCTCATGATGGCTTAGAAAATTGTGCCATTACAATAGGTGGGTCCCGTAACTTGCAGTTTATAGTCATTACAATGCGCAGACTACTACTTATGATCTAAGAGTTGCATTGATGCACGAAATGTGTCGTTGGAACAGCGGCGACAACGCGGTCACAAGGGTACAAGTCTCAGGTCGAGCCAACTCTGGAATACGGGACACGACTCAGGATCGCGAGCAAATGCCGATAACAGATCACGGGTCACCGAAATTCGACCGGGAGGACCGTGGAGGCATTCAGAATGGTACGGATTAAGATATGGGTCTTACATTTATAGCCAAGGATATTGGAAGTTCGGCTAGCCCAAGTGTCAGTTCGGCTAGTCGAATTCCAATTATCTCATTCCAATGGCACTCAGATTTCGCGGGATAATATCTTTTAAAAATTCAACTGGGCCAAGCCTAAGTTTGGCTGGCCAAACCTCCAGTTCAGCTGACTGACCAAGGGGTTCGGCAATTCAAAAATGTGTCAATGTTGAAAACTTGTCTGAACCAACTCAGGCTGGCTGAACCCAAGGTCGGGCTAGCCAAACATGCCGTGAAAAATCCTCTCAGATCTGTCTTTTTGCCCGAATCATGTAGGGTTAGCCGAGAGTGGTTAGGCTAGCCAAACCAGATGTCGTGCTGGCCTAACTTGAGTGTATTTTTACATAAAATATAATCATTATAATGCGTATGTGAAATACACCTAACCTATGGTCAATCTAAGTATATACCATCTAATGGTTGACTCATACAAAGTATTCCAATCTTCGAACCATGTACGTTCTTGTCTTGAGAGGTTGAGTCTTTGTTAAGACGCTTGATCGAGTCGGTAACATATCTTCATGAGAGCTTGAAATCCTTTCAGGACTATGAAATTTAACAAACTAAATTGTACTTGAGTATAAGCACTTACAATCTCCCCCTTTGTCAATTTTGTGACAAAACTCACTCAAACAAATATACAACTCATCACAGCATATTACAATATCTCAATAACACATCATATATATACAACCTATGATTCAAAAGAACATTTGAGGCATCACCAAAGATATGTTAAATCTTGTTAATCCCCCTTAGATCATGCATATGAAACTCCCCCTGAGCACTTAGCCACATATATCACATGCTGCGCAAAAATATATATAATTCCATAGAATGTATTCAAGTATGCAAGTGTAGGTGCTCATAAACTGTGAGAGAGATGTGCTTAATCTTATCCATAGTTTTTCTCCCCCTTTTTGTTAGAAGTTGACAAAGGAAGAAATAGAGATAAATGAAGCATTTCAGAATACAATCAAGGATAGGAGCTATTAACAAAAGGATACACATTCATTAAACATTCAACAATAAAAGTCATCTAAATGTATGAAAGGAGAGAGTTGTCATCATAGTGTAAGTAATTTAAAAGAGAATTTAAGTCATTATAGACGACAATTAAAAAGTTTATCAGTCAGAGCTAAAAAAAGACGGTGCAGGCATATCAAGATCATTAATCTTCAAACTCCTACTAAAACAATGAAAGTACTTTTTCATGTAATTCATTTGTTGTTTTTCATTATGAAGTAATGCTTCCTGGGAAACATGCAAATCGTCCACCTTCGCCTTTAATCTCTCCAACCTCTCAGAGAATTGCGAAGGCTGGAAGTTTAAATCATTTGTATCACTTGATTCTTCCAAATTAGCAAAGATGTCGTCCATGTTGACATCTCCTTAGGAACTGCTTCCCGATCACCTCACTGCTCAGGCCTAAACTCAAGCTTCATCATGTTTAAGTTTACATTGCCAAAAGGAAGCTCAGACTTCGATGCTTCAACCGTGAGAATTTAGACATGGTATCGCAAAGCAATGGAAGTCATAAGGAATCCAAATGAAATGGACCCATGGTGAGGATGGAGACGATACTGAATAATCAAGTATGAAATTAAAGATGGAAGACAAATGCGAATACCGAAAATGACGAAGTGCAGAATGCGCATCATATAGGGAGTAAGATCAGTCTTATTCTCGGCCCGTGAATAGACGTTAAAAGTGAATATGAGATGGAGAACAGGGTATTTTGGAAGAAGATTGTAAGTGGGGAGAGAGTTACCGGTACGCTATTGAGCGTTAAAACTACATAACACCCGAGTGATGGAATTTCTTTCCGAAGTATAGATGTCTTAAAAAAGAGTCGAGATAGGAATTCATCTTCCACTAGATCAATACCTATAATAGACGATATGATGGATGGTGTAATGGTGACAGTTTCTTTCAAAATTTGAATAGAAAAAGTTAATGCTTCAGAAGAAATGTCACTAATGGATCCGTACGTCCCTTGAACAATTGACCGGTAAGTTGCTCCACCCTAATCAAAAAATTTCTCCCATCCTACCTCAAAGAGAATTTCAAAAAGGCCAAATGTGGAAATGTGATTAACATTCACAATACGCTCAATAATGATACTCCGAGTACGAAAATCCCGTACATTCTCTAGGTCATTCTCTAGTGTGTGAATGGTACGCACAACCCGAGTAGCAGAGTTGGATGAGGAACTGGACTGAGGACGTCAAACGGTACGCTTATACTGATGTACCATGGAAGAAAATGACTAAAGATTATCAAAAAATTAATAAGAAATGGATAGGTTTACTAGATCAAATTTTATAATAAAAAAACCCACCAAAAGGAAGCTCTAGATTCAAATAAGATGATGGAACCTTCAATAAAACACAACTATGAGCTTAAATCTAGAATAAAATCACAAAAGAACCACTTACTAGGAGTTTAGGATGATGGGTTGGCTGAAGGAAGCACCGGTGAGCCGAGGAAGAAGAAGTGGAAATGAGGGTTTTGAAAATTTTTCCCAATTTAGCCCAAATCAGGCCCGGTTTGGCTAACTCGAGTGCAGTGCTCGGCTGGCCAAATCGGTTGGTCAACTATGGGTTAGCCGAAAAAATCTTTAAAAAAAATATTTACATGATATTTCTTTTTATATTATCATTTTTGAAGTGATAAAATGATTAATGCACACTTTAGTTGTCAAATTTCGTATAGTCAAAACAACTTGGCTAGAGATCTTCAAGACCGGCTCAAGATCAAGAGAAGATCAAGCTCAAGTCTGGCACATTCTCAAGTTAAGATTGAGATAAAGATCAACTGATTTTCAAGTATAAGATCAAGCTCAAAAGTCAAGATGAAGTCTTTAATCAAGTTCAAGACAAAGAAGTTAAGATATTTCACATATCTCAAGTACTAAAAAACCCTAGAAAGGCCTTAGGATTAGGTGCTTTCAAAAATTATTTAAATTGAATTTTTATACTTATGTTTGCTTGGACTTCGACCAGCCTAAGCTTTGGTTTGACTAATCTAAGTTTTCTCGGCCAGTCCAAGTTCAAGTCGAAGCAAAACCCTTTTTTGGTTGCAAATTCTACCAGTCGAATTTTTAGTTCAACTAGTCGAAGCTTGACCTTTGACCAGCCCGAGAGAATTCAACTTGAAGTTCAGCAACAACAACTTCTCAAATTTTCAGATCTTCGACCAGTCAAAGACCAAATTTGACTAGTCAAATAAAGCTCTTTGACTAGTCGAACTAGTCCTTGGGCTAGTTGAAGTTTGGATAGATCTTATCCTGTGCAATCTGAAATCCGTTGAACTGAATCCGGTCTGCTTGGGTTAATCGAAGATTCAACTTCTTTGCCTATAAATTGAGTTCCGCTCTCAATCTGAAATATCAATTATTATTATCAAAATTTTTCTGCAAGAGAGAGAGAAGCTCCAGTTATTCACAAGTTATTGAACGGTATTTAGAACTTTTGTTTAATTCACTTAATCTCAGATCTTTTCATTTTGATTCTAAAAAGTGTAAATATTACTCTTCTTTTGAGATTTAAGCGAATAAACTAAAGTAGCCATTGGTTTGAATTTAATTAAGATCAATAGAACCCTGGACCCGTTTCTATCTAATTGAAAATTGAACAATCAACATTCAAGAAAGTGGTTCTTCGGCTACATCTTCTAATATGCCTTCTATGGTGAAGATAAGTATACCTTCAATTTTTTATTTTATTTTTTTGAGATAGCCAGAAAATCTCAGTGTGGGTTTTGTTTGAGATAGCCTGAAAATATCAGTGAGGGGTTTGATTGTGATAGTCTGGTAAAATCATAAAAACTGTATCAGGTTTTAAGGTGACCCTAAGAAATATTTTTCATAGTGAAAGCCAAGATTATGTGGAGAGTAATTTTAGGAGTGGAGTAGGTGTGGGTGTTTTAGAACAATTGTTGACACACCGAACCACTATAATTCTCTGTGTTATTGTAACGCCCTGAAATTCGGGGGTCGAGCATAGCTCAGCTCCCGAGTTCCAAAACATCACTTATGCAACATATTTAATGATGGATGTATGTTGTCTGTATGAGTGCATAAAACATGGAATAGATTAAGCCAAACTGCAAATATAATTCAGGGATAAGTGAAGAACGCAAGTGGAAGACTTAAAGAAATATATGTGTACATGTGCAAATCCCTGAAATACATATACATACCAGGTCGAACTTATAAGTGTTACTATCAAAATTACAAGTATCAAATTACATCATTTAATCCCAAAAGAAATCCCAGCATCCCGCACATCAGAACAAGGCTCACTAGAACCTGTCTGAAAACTGCATAAAAGAGAAAGCAGCCTCATCATCATCAAACTCCGGCTCTGCCTCAAAAATCGCATCAACATCTGCAACTAAGACAGAGTCTGGTGGGTGTTTAAACACCATCCCAGAACGTGAGAGTGAGTGATCAACTCAGTGGAACAATAAAGCAAAGGTTAACATGTTATCAATTCAATCAAGCAGTAATGATAAAGCAGAATAACCAAACATGTCCTAAGTACTCTTGTTAATGCAAGGATGTATGCAGAATGATGCGTGCCCTCACGCGTACACCCTCAGCGTCTTCATCTTACGTTACGCATGACATCGCCTCAAAGTGCGCCACGTCTACAAAGCACATGCAAATGCAGTGCATGAACATGATTACCAAGTTGTTATTAGTCCTTTTCATACAGCAGGATTGGGAAGCTAAGATACCTTCCTCATATCAATGTCCAAACAGTGATCCATTCTAGGGTCGTCAGTCCTAGATCATCTCATACGATCATATGGTTTCAGGTCGTAGCAAAGGGCTCGTCACCAATCAATGCACGCCTATCATACCTTCGTTACTACACTAAGGCTCGTCACCTCAATGCGGTATCCAGGCATGCTCGAGGTCACTACAAAGGGCTCGTCACCAATCAATGTAGGCCGACAGCTCGAATATAGTGTCCCATACCACCATAATCGGCTCACGAGTTTGGTTGCTCACTGGTCACTACGGGGAGGCTCGTCACCCCAGCGTAGGCCGACAGCTCGACCACGGTGTCCCATACCACCATGTCCGGCTCATGAGTCTTAGCGGATCAAGGTACAACGGTTAATAGGATTTGCACTGGTAAGTTTGGTACCTTAGATTCAAGCAATAGCGTCCATACATGGTGAACATACATCGGAGAATCGGGTTACTTGATGAATTCGACTAGCACGAGCGCACGTTGGGTTGAACGACATAGAGTGCGCAAACACTCCGTGTGGCCAAACCACTGCCGACAACTCTAATACGACTCGGGTTTGTCAAATCGCGTCCTTTGTGGCGAAAGCAGCCTCAGCCACAATCTCAAGGCCGATTACCGATTTCCTGGACTATTCATAGTCCCAAACACATTCCACTACAACAGATGTTCATATCGACAATTTAGAATAGTAATGGAATAACAACTCAAGTCATGTGATAGGTAAGCATTTGAAGAATATCAACTTAACATGGATTTTCACATAAGTAATACTTGAAATTAAACAACAAGGAATGTAACTTGCATGAAGGAAATCATACACACTAATAGGAGAGTTGAGAATCGCTTCTCAACGCCCATACTAGGTTGATATATTACACCCCAGATCATTCAGACATTTCTACAAACACTTAGAATACATAGGTCACATACATGACGTATGTTGAAATACACACATCTGGACAATTCCTTTTGCCAAGGAGTTGTCACACATACATCTAGCATAAATACACGACAAATAATCATGGCAATCACATGTTCATATTTTATACATATACGGTACTTTATACATACACATAGAATACACAAATCTCAATATAACACATGCATATCAGGAACGCGAAATAAACATAACATTTGGCATGTGAAATCTCATCCATAGCAAGAATAAACCATTAGCTGGCATTGAAAGCCTTGAAAACCATAACCTATACGATTAAAGTCCGCACCTTAACCAGAAATGGAACACCGAACTGATTTCAGACGATATGTCTTCGTCAACGGCGACAGAACAACCAAGGCAAGAATAGAAATGAGCTACAACAATACATAGCCTCATCTAAGCTCTAAAACAGATTAGGGTTAGGTTAACTTACCCAAGGATGAACTCAGAATCGCCGGAATAACGATTCCAAAGTGATGGTTTAGGGATGAAGGAGAACAAGAAAGAATATAAGATGATTCACCAACTTTCTCTCTCACTTTCTCTCTCTTTTCCTCTCTCTTTCTTGGCTAGGGTTAGGAAATTCGTATGGAAAAGAGAGCTAGGGTTTTAAGGTCTATTTATAGGCCTAACATTGATGAAAATAACCCCAGGGCCAAGGTATACTTAGGTTATAACCAAAATAGGCCTCTCTCGATCCAACGGAGCACTTCCGGTGGGCCTTTTCCCACGAAAGGTTGGACTTAAGCTCACTGACCATGGATCTAGGTCAGACTGAGTTTTCGTACCGATCGGATCTTCAGATCAGCCGTGGCGGACCACACTCAATTCAACGGTCACCGAAACTCGATCAGGTCCACAAGCATCATGATATGCCTGGGCCACCTTTCCTGATCAGAGGGTGAAATTGGGTCAAAATCCAATAGTCAGATTACTTAAAATCATCATGCAAGCGACATGACTTAGATTTCATAAAATCACATTTAATTTCCACTATTCTCACACTCTTCACTCCGGACTCAATCAAATCGACCCAGAACATCATCTGGACTTGATTTTTGAGGTGATGGCCAAGTCCAACATGGTGACCAATACAGCCTAAGATCATCGCTATCGGACTTTCGACGCGCGGTCCAGGTCCGATCCAGATCTTCCAAAAATTCCCAAGAGCAACTGGACTTAGCGATGAATCCCAGATTTCAGAGTAACCTAGCGCTAATGATACTACACGTTTTAAGTCATGCAGATCAAATTTAAAGTGATTGATGCTAATTTCACAAGCAATCGAGTTTAACGCTAATTACCCCAATTAACTACTAAGGAAAAATAGAGGTAGTACTCGAGTCAAGGCACAAAATTTCCCAGGTCATTACAGTTATGTGGTGAATGCTTTTATTTTTATGTGGTGAATGGTTGTAATTTATTTTATGTTAAAATGGTAAATGATTGTAATAGTTATTTTAATTTACTCTTGTAAAGTTTGAAGTTTTGATTTTAAAGAAATTCGTTAAATAAGGTTGTCCTGCATAAACTTTAGGTGAAGGTTGTCCTATGAATTATTTGGAATCAACGTTTCAATAATTAGGCAATTTAGATCTTTGATTTATTTAGTTATTCAGTACTTAGCTCGATTATTTGTCATAGTCCTATTCAACACCCCCCCCCCCCCCCCCCCTCTAGTACTTCTTAAGCTCTCCTTTTCAAGTGGTATCAGAGAGGGTTGCTCCATTAATTTTTTTTTGATTAACCTCCTTGAGTTAGATCCAAAGCTTTACCAGGCCACCTCCTTTTAATGGCTCTAATTATTCATATTGGAAGGCCAGAATGAGGATTTTTCTCAAATCCTTAGATGAAAATTTATGGCAAGCCACGACAACTAAATGGAGACCTACTATGACTGAAGTAGTAGCTGAGGATGGAACCCAATATATGAGAGAAACTGCATTCTATTTATGGACTGCTGGTCAGAAAAGTGAAAGTAGTGTTAATGTTAAAGCCTTAAATGTCATAACTTGCACTCTATCGCCTGATGAATTCAAAAGAATTATTTCATGCGATATAGCTAAGCAAGCACGGGACATTCTCGAATTGACACATGAAGGAACAACTAATGTTAAGAAATCAAAAATACAAATCCTCACTGTTTCGACCAGAAACGAAAAGCATTTGATTTGGGAGAATTTTTTCATTAACATCGATGAAGATGAAACAAAGAGAATATTCATCAATTTTATTTATTTTAAGTTCATTAACATCCTCTTGATCCTTTGATTCCAGGATAAAATCTCTTAATAAAGAGAAAAAATACATAAGTCAAATGTATTCAAAATGTGAATTTTAGCAGCATTCCAGCGCGTTTTCACTAAATCTCCAGGGGAGACGAGTTGTGGGGGTTTCCCATGTTAGGATCCCTGAGAAATATCTAAAATAACTTGATCATCTGTCAAAAATTTCAACATAAGGACCGCTCTTAAAGATTACCCATGCAACTCATCTAAGAGTTATGCAGTCGATGAGTTGCGCGGGCCTGCGCAACTTGCTATGAGTAGCGCGGCCTTCCTTCCTTCTCTTTATCTTCAATACCTATCAAAGAGACTAACCTCCTGAACATCTGATCCCTCAAATGAGGGGTTGAGGGGGTATTTATAGGCTTTTGCATGTGTGGGCCCTCAAATCCTGTGCCGTGGATCCCACTTCACATTCTTAATTTGTTCCTCTCCCAAGAGAGTTACGCGACCCAACATTACTATAGACAAGTTGTTCTTGCTCGTACAACTTACCCTTCGCACAACATGATTCTCGCACAACTCAGGTTCCTTTCAACATGGTTCTTGCATAACTCAGGTCCCGCGCAACTCACCTGTTTTTTACTTTTATCTTCCATTTCTTTCACCAACTTCCCTTATTGAAACTTCTCCCTTTAACCAAATTCTACACCTCAACAGATGCCCCCTTGATCCAAAATTTAATTTCACTAAATCAACTTGAAGGATAAACTTCTTCTCGTAGAACTCGGGTTGCGTGGGGTTGTGCAACTCCTACCCACACAACTCTCTGGCGATGATCCTGGCCTATAAATACCAAGCCACTTAATCATTCTTCACCTCAAATTTTCTCTCCCTATAAATCTCCTGTTTGCGCACAACTGTCCCGTGCTACTTAGGTGCACAGCTCGGCTGCGCAACTCATTCGCACTTAGTGCTGGAGGCCTTTGTTCTGAAACTCTATCGAAATTTCTCGAAACCTTGTATTTACCTCTGCATCCCTTCATCATGAGACATTCGGAAGCTTCATCTTCAAGAAGAAGAAATCCTTCATCTTCCTCAGCACTTGGACAATTCCCTCGCCACACTTGGGATTGTGTAGAAATTAATGAAAAAGTAATAAAGCTCTAACACCCTTCTACGGGCCAAACCATCACTACCTCTCAAAATTTACAACATCATTGGTCAGTCTCACATAGCGAACCATTTACTCATCAAAGTAGCCTTGTCTCTATAGACAACTGGATTAGGAGAGAACCAAGGATCTTGGAAGGTCGTGTAGAAGGAAAGGACTCGCGTCAAAAAATTGGTATGATATACAAGATGCGATTCCTAGGCCCTTTTCATGACCCTCATCAGCCTTTCCTGACTCATTTCTTTGAAACCGCTCGCCAATATTTCTTCACTAATCGCATCCCTTAGAGAACAGATGATTTTCTAGTCAAGGGTCTTTTGTCTCCTCAAGATTACTATAGTGCCTGGTGCCATGTTGTTGCTTGAAAACACACTGTCACTCTGGAACAAATTAATCTTCTTGATGCTATTATAGCCACATCAGAGTATTTTCATGGAAACGCAGCCATCTTCAGGGGCTTTCTTAATTTTTAGTCTCTAATTACCAACTCATTTCATCTTCCCCTGGGCAAGATGAGCATCACTCTATGGGATCTTCTCTGCATAGCAGGCCTCCCCATCATGGGCAACATCCTTGACATTTATATTCCTTCAAACGAGGAATTATCTCGTGCCTCTGCAGAAAACAGTAAATCTGAAATTTCAAAGACCACTCTTGAACTCTTCGGAGAACTGGCTAACTTTTCCCATCCTAAACAAATTACTTCTCTTGAATGGCTAGCTCACTTCTCTCGCAAATTACGGTATATTTCTTTTCTCTTACTCTTTTTCTCTTGAAACCTTCATCCTTTCTCCGAAGCAACCATATTATTTTAATTTGGCAGTTTTGCAGGCTATAACCATCAGGATCTCAAAACCATTCGTGAGAACATTACCAGCACCACTGAGTACAGCCACTCTTACGAATTAGCTGCCTTCCTAGCTTATTGGCTAATTTTAGTAATATTCCCTGACCTGGAACATGTGGATATCATCAGACCATCCTTCTTTGTAGTTGTTAGTGCGATGGCTAAGGGTCAAAGACATTCATTGGCTCCTGCAATTCTGTGCTCCCTATATCATGCCTTTGGGGATATAGTTTCTGGCCCTACAGATTCAACACTCCAATCTTTCTAAGTTTGCACTCGGCATTTCTTTGTAGGCTGGTTAGGAGTATATTTCCATTAGACTTTTGATGACTCAGAAGGGGCATATTCAAATCCCCATCGACTTCCTCTTTAACACTATCAGCTAAGGAAGATGGTTAAAAAATCACATGGCTAGATCACTCGCAAGATAGAAAATGGCGATCCTATTGATTTTCATCAATTCCCATTCACCATTCATCCAAAAGGCATAGAAGCTGTTGATGACAATTCTATTTCTTATAGCGAACATTCATTCCTTGTTTCCATTAGATCTAGTACTCTTCCCTTAAGAGAAGGTAGCACATTCTGGCATGAACCATATTATCCGAGTAGATTTGCTCGTCAATTCGAATTTGACCAGGTTATGCCAAAAACCTGTGATGTTGTTACGAGACCTATGAGGAACTGTGGCATTGGGCCATATAATTGGGCCTTAATATAGAGGCAAATCTTGAATGTTAAGACAGGATCTCACTTCATACTTTCGGGCCAAGGCTACCTAGTCCATCCTTCCTATCCCTGGATGCGTTGGTCTGCCCATTAGTACTATTTGGTGCGTAGATACTATCCAGCTGACTATGCCATATATACTCCTCCACCGTAGCTAAGGAGCCATCAAAAAGACCAAGGCATAATCTATTCCAAAGAGACTAACCATGCCCCTTGTCCTGGTCAATTCTGCATAAATATTTCTTCAACAGACACTACTTCTGAAACAAAACTTGCTGATATTCTTGAAGGATGGATAGCCTTTGGTTCGCCTTTGAAGAATACCCATAAATCCTCTTCTGTAGCAAATGATGTCTCTCTACACTACTATCCCTCCTCCTTTGCGGATTATGGAAGACAGTGCTCCTGAAGTATCACGAAGATAAGAGATAGAGAAACATCGTCATTTTCCTCGAAAGGACAAGTGTATCATCATTGAAAGTTCATCTTCTTTAGAGTAGGAAATAGTGAATGTATCAATTAAGCTCAATAAGGTCGTATTCGAATAGGAAAGATAACATTTTACCTTCTCACATTTATTTTGTCATTGCATCTTTATATATTGTCATATGAGTATGCACATTTTCAGAATCTACATGTTAATTTAAGATTCACAATCTTTCTAAGCTTAAACAATTCTCATAAGCATTTTTTATAGACACATGCTAATCAAAGCCATAAGCTATTGTAATGGTTAGCAAAGCATGGCTTATATGATATTTTAGAATGGGTGGAACTAAGTTTTGGTTCCAGTCAGTAGCACACACAGTTTAGGCTCGTAAGCAGTTGGAGAAATCACAATTTAGACTTGTAAGTAGTTGGAGTTGGTCTTACATGAATGGCCACTGTAACTCTCTAGAGTTCACGGGGCTTATCATTGCCAGGGAGTTCACCAACCACGATCCATCAGAGGGGCCCAGTGAAGCAACTAGGCCATGAACTCAATAGGATTTACACACAGGGTTGGCCACGGTAACTCACTAGAGTTCACGAGGTGCGCAAGGCTACTGTTGGGTACCAAATCCAAGGCTGTCAGTCCATCAATGAGGGGTCTCTTACTTCAGAGACTTTCCCTCATGCGTTACTATTGAAATCAAACCAAGGATCTAGGGAGTCATCCTGCTTCAAAGACAAACTTTTCCTTCATCTGCAAGGTCAAACCCACTCACGAGGGGGCGCTCTCCGGCCGCCCACGTGACGCTGCCTGAGGCTATACAGGTGGCATAAGTCACTGCCTACATGGGTGTGCATGATGCTCTTTCCAAGCTTTTTAAGGCCACAAGCGACACTACTACCCATATAGATTTACCATATCACCCTCACCAAATAATGATAAACCTTATACGCATTCAACTTCTTATTGTTGCAATTCCCCTACTGCCACCTGTAAAAGATAAAATTGGCCTTACTGGAATAATAAATCAAAATTAATATACCGCATTTGTTGATGATATAATGAAGCAAAATTTTATAGTTAAGATAGTATATCAGCATGGCGGTGCTATTGATTTTGATAAATTTAAATGGCCCGATACGTGTGGTAGTGGTAGCAGCTTTAGCAACAACTTTGATGGTAATCATTTTGCATTAGCAATTTTGGCGTCTTGGTGATAACTATTGACGATATGGTAACAATCATTGGCGCTTTTCATTGATTTTGGCATCTTAGCAATAACTATTAACGATATGGCAACAATCATTGGCGCTTTTCATTGATTTTGGAGTCTTGGTGATAACTACTGACGATATGGCAATAATCATTAGCACTTTTCATTGATTTTGGTGTCTTGGCGATAACTATTGACAATATGGCAACAATCATTGGCGTTTTTCATTGATTTTGGCGTCTTAGCGATAACTATTGACGATATGGCAACAATCATTGGTGCTTTTCATTGATTTGCTCGAACTTGATATACTTTGAAGGCTTGCACTTCATTAATACTCAAAGAGAAATACAATGTAAAAAATAAAGAAAAGAAAATAATGCAGAGTTCTGCCTTCTGTATTCTCTTGGCTTCCCCCTTTTGATTGAGAAGAATCATGCGATGAATATTCTAAATCAAAATTGTACAAACATTCAAGGATGATATATCTATATGAAACGAGCATTCACCGGTATACTTATGCCTTATCCATCTTGATCCACCACCCGATAGGCCCCATTAGAGTACACTTCTTATATTACATATGGACCATCCCATTTAGGGTCAAACTTGCCCTGTCTTGCGAGTGATGACTATCGGTCTCTTCAACATCAATACCATATCACCTCTTTTGAAGGAGTGATGCTTAACTTCTCTACCAAAAGCTGCAGAGATTATTGCTCAAGATAACTATAATCACTGCTGGGCGGCTAGTTGCTTTTCGTCTAGTAGATCTAATTCTGCCAGTCTGATCTTAGCATTTTCATCATCAGTAATCTATTGATGTACTACTATTTTGAGTGATGTAACTTGCATTTCACTAGGGATAACAACTTCAACCCCGTAAACCAAAGAATATGGCGTCACTTTCGTAGCAATACGATGAGTAGTTCGATAAGCCCATAAAGCTTCATGCAGCTTCTCATCCCAATCGCATTTGTTTCCTGCAACCGTTTTCTTCAATATTTTCACAATCGTCCTGTTGAATGCTTCGGCTAGCCCATTAGCCGGCGGATAGTTAGGTGTCGAGAATGAATGCAAGATATCAAAATTTTGACACAATTTCTCCATTCCCCTGTTCTTAAATGGGGTCCCATTATCAGTGATGATTTTCTTCAGAATACCATAATGGTATATTATTGCATGTCGTATGAAATTCACGATGTCTTTCTCTTTGACATTTCTCAGCGTGATGGCTTCAGTCTACTTTGAGAAGTAGTCAGTGGCTGCCAAAATATACTATTTTCCTCTGAATGATGATGGGTTTATAGGATCGATAATGTCGAGTCCCCAGGCTGGGAAGGGCCAAGAGGCTACTAACTGATGTCATGCCCCAAACTCGGAAACCAGGCTCACAAAATTTCCAATCGCCGAATCTGGTGCCAACAGCATCCGTAGTACCCCATTCTTGTCTCCCAGTGTCCATACACCAGATTCCAATCGTGGCATCCTACAAGGAGGATTTTCCAACGTACTTTTATCTTGTAATAAGCATAACCACAAGTTTACCCAAATCACAAAGGCAACATCATCATCACATATCCACTAATATAACATTTGAATACAATACTGAAAGGGAAATACATATATCGAAATCAAAGCTCTAAAAGTCAGCTACATGCTCCAAGCTCCACACTATTGTAACCTAACGCCACCTGCACGCATCTATCGTGCATAAGCTAATAGAAAGCTTAGAGGGTGGTGAAAGTGTGTGCGCAAGATAAGTGCCAAGCACACAAATACAACGCCATAATCATACAATGTTGGAAATACTGGCAAGATCATGAATCATAAGATATCAGAGTAAGAGAAAACATATTGGTAAGTCCATGAGTGTCATTAGCCATACCAAGGTTATACAATATAAGGCATAAATGTTAACGGCCATATCAATGCAGAAACATAGCAACCCAGAATGCTAAATGCTAGGGATGCAATACAATATGCGGTGCGAATGAAATGACCAAGCTAGAGTGAAGTCTGGATGATAGTACATAGTATCACAGGCTATGGGGTCCATCACAAGGGAGTTCTATCCAAACCAATCACATACCTAAATTTAGATAGCCAGACTCAATGTAGTAGACTCCTGATCTCAGGTTAGTTGCGTGTCCCAACCTCCTTGCCATTACGAAGGTACTCAACAATCAGTTGCACACCACCAGCCTGAGTAGATAGTGAATGAATGAGTATACAACTCATGCTCAATAAGTCCACATATCAGTACTGTACATCTCTGGGATCATCACCGGGGTTTAGTACACTCCAAACCAGATTGTCGACCTATCACGCGCAACCAGGTGAGTGGAAGAGACCTCATTATCCACTTGGCTAGTAGTCAGCCAATACCTACCCGGCACATTGATAGCGGACCCATTTATGAGCTGGTCAAACTCAGCCTAGTTTTACCCACTACGAATCGGGTGCATAAGGCCACACCCCCTTCCAACTAACCACAACACAGTGGGAGATGGGGCCTACTAGTATTCGGCACTCCGATGCTCATGTAATCCACTCGGTCTAGATGTTGGATCATCTCCTGGCCACGGAGGTTTAGGGATTTTCACCCAAGGCCATCTATGGCGGCCTGATGCTAGTAACAGATTTTTGGTATCCCATCTGGCTATCCACAATGCGGCTGTGGAGGCTACGGCCCTAATGTCGCTAAGACGTAAAGTAGTCATATCATACCAATGTGGGATGCATGAGTCATACAGTCCAATCATGCATCAATCTTACGCATACCGAGTGCTCATGTGGGACGACTCTGCCTATCAGGGAGTCCCATAAACAACCTGCCCTATGGCATATGCAATGGTCATCACATCTCATAATAAACATGCAGATGATACGTATAGGCATGTATCATGATGCTATGCTGTCACATCTCATAATTGGCATTGATAATCAACCTCGATATCACATACTCATAATTGGTATCGGTAACCAGCATCGATAATCGGCCTCGATAATCAGAATTGACCTCGATAGCCTCGATAATCAGCCTATCAAAGGGCCTAAGGGAAGGTCACAATATGGATATTTAACCATCATTGCTCATCAATGTGGACATTTAACCAACATTGCGCCCAATGAGTGGCCCACATAAACATCATTGCATACATTATAGTGAAATCACACATTACATTGGTCCGCACATTCATCGCATTGGGCCTCACTCGAGGGCTATACATACACCACATCGGGCATCGCCATTCGGGCCACAAATACATCACGATGGGCCTTAGCACATGGGCAATAAATACATCATATCGGGCCTCATATACATCAAGTGGGCCTCATAAATGGGCCTCATAAACATCAAGTGGGCCGCATCAACGGGCCATACCAATGGGCCTCATAAACATTAAGTGGGCCGCATCACATGGGCCGGACCAATGGGCCTCATATACATTAAGTGGGTTACATCACAGGGCCGCACCAATGAGCCTCATATACATCAAGTGAGCCGCATCACATGGGCTGCACCATTGGGCCTCATATACATCAAGATGGGTTGCAACAATGGGCCTCATATACATCAAGACGAGCCGCAACAATGGGCCCCGAATACACCACAATGGGCCGTAATAAATGGGCTTTATATACATCAAATGGGCCGCAACAATGGGCCTTATATGAATCATAGTGGGCCTCGGCACATGGGCCATAAATACATCACATCGGACCTCACTCATGGGCCGCACATGCATCACAATGGGCCTTGGCACATGGGCCATAATACATCACATCGGGCCTCACTCATGGGACGCACATACATCACAATGGGCCTTGGCACATGGGCCATAAATACATCATATTGGGCATCATATACATCAAGTGGGCCACATCAATGGGCCTCATATGAGAGCTTGGATTACACAAAAAATCATTTCAATAGTTGCAGGTGTAACATGTGTATCAATGTACACTATCATTCTATGGGGCACATGGCTCACTAATGATGATCAACACTGTCCAAACATTGTCCAAGTAAATCATCACTGTCCAAACATTGTCCAAGTAAATCATCACTGTCCAAACATTGTCCAACTAAATCAGCATTGTCCAAACATTGTCCATCATCGTCCAGCACTATCTGGACAGTGTGGATGAAACAAATACATCATGGTGTCATCCCACCTTCCCAAATCAAATGGACGATGGGGATAAAGGATACATTCATCAAGGTGGGCCCATCCCACACGTGCAGCACGCATGGGTGGGTCCCACCCACTAGGAAAATGGATGGACAGCATTGATGAAATGCATGCATCACAGTGGATGCACGGCATGGATCAAACACATGCATTGGCGTGTGGCCCACCATCCCTCAATGAATGGTGTGGATACAACAGGTACATCGTGAGAGGGCCCCACGTCCAGCATAGTCCGGTCCTCAAGACCTACTGACGCTGTTGTGTACACACCAGCTGATCCCTCTTCTCACCATAGGTGGGTCCCACGTGGCAGGGATAAAACACATACATCAGCGGGCCTTATAGCATTGGACGGTGTGAATGCTGCACACGTGCAGCGAGTGTGGTCCATGACTGCTGGACAGCATGATAAACACATATATCATGGTGATACCCCCACCATCCAGCTTGCTGGACAATGGAGATACATCACAATCCGCATGATGGGGTCCACCTAATCTACTGACGTCAATACACAGCTATGTAGCTGGTGTGGTGGTTAGGCCCACCAGCCAAATGGACGATTATAACCAACTAGCTAGTGTGGGTTGCTTAGACATGGGTTGCTTGGAGAATGAGGGAGAGAGAGATGAGATAGAGAGAGGTTAGACATGGGTTGCTTGGAGAATGAGGGAGAGAGAGAGATGAGATAGAGAGAGGTTATAAGAGAGAGAGAGATGGGTGAGTGATGGGTGTGAGTGATGGGTGTACTTGGTTGTAAGAGAGAGAGTTGACTTTAGAGAGGGTGGTTGTACTTGGGGATGGGTGTTGTACTTTGATTTGTGATGTGATTGATTTGACATGTTTCTCTTGGGTTTGCAAATGTGCGGCGTTTACCTCGAACTGAACGCGGGCCCACATCTCCTGGCCCGGGTATCGCATCGGCGTGCGAGACAGGCATCGGAACTACGGCGACGGCGTGGTTGCAAGGGTACAAATCTCGGGTCGAACCCACTCTGGAATACGAGATACCACTCAGGGTTGCGTGTAAATGCTATCTACACATTGCAGGTCCCCAGAATACGACCGGGAGGACTATGGAAGCCTACGAAACGGTACGGGCTAGGATACAGGTCTCACACTGATGCAAATCTTCAGGGGCTACATGTATCACATCACCATGTATTTTACATTCGTGACATCGATGTGCATAATCAATTGCATCCTTGAACATTGTAGGACAATAATACCCCATTCGATGTACTCGATGAAATAAATTTCTACCTGCCTAGTGAGCCCCTCATTCCCCTAAACGTGCTTTGCGCAATATTTGATTCACCTCCTTCGTATCCAAGCATCTCAACAACACCTCATTATAGGACTTTCTATAGAGCTCTTCATTACACATAATGAATTTCTTCACCCTTTGCTTTATCTGCAACCTTTGCACTGGATCCTCCAACAAGATATCGTACCTGAGATAACCCACAAAAGGCTGACACCAATCATCAATTGTAATCTTCAAACATGATACAAGAAATACTTTCGCTACTTCAACATCTTCAGCAAGCAGTAAAAACCTCCTTTCTTCGATTGCTACTTGAAGTGGGCTTCAATTAGGATAAGTCAAGGCTGCAGCCAGACTAGCCAAAGCATATGCCCTCATGTTCTCTGACCTTGGTATATGCTTGATTTCGACATCCTGAAATCACTCCAACAACTGTTGTGCATGATGATAGTATGGAAGAAGATCTTGCTTCCTTATTTCAAATTTCTTCGTAAGCTGGCTTATCACTAGCTTAGAATCGCCAAAAATCTGTAGCGCCTTTATCTTCATTTCCTAAGCTAATTCCATCCCTATAATGAGAGCTTGATATTCGACTTCGTTGTTAGTGCACATTGCACCTAACATAAAGGAATATGGAAACAGGTCACCTTGCGGACTAATAAATATTACCCCAGCACCCGTCCCTAAATCTCTAGAAGCAATGTCAAAATACATTTGCCATAAACCACACGGTTCCGTCATCATGACCTGTTCATCTAGAAAGTCATCATTGATCATTTCATTATCTGACACAGGGTGGGCTGCCTAGAAATCTGCCACTGCCTATCCCTTTACTGCTCTTGCCGGTTCATACATGATCGCATATTCTGTCAGTAAAAGCATCCACTTAGCCAACCTCCCTGATAGCATTGGCCTTGTCATTAAGAATTTCAAAGGATCCACTTGCGAAATCAGAATTATATCATGGGAAAGACAATAATGCCTTAATTTCTATACTGCGAAGATCAGGTTAAACACACTTTCTCAATTGGTGAATAATTGCATTCAACTCCTATTAAAGTCCTGCTTAGTTAATACAACGCGATCTCTTTCCCTTGCTCATTTGTTTGCGCCAACAAGGCCCCCAATGAATTCTTTGCTGCAGAAATATAAAGAATGAGGGGTCTACCTTTCACATGCGCTACAAATACTAGAGGTTGTTTTAACAATTCCCTGATTGAATCAAACGCATTTTGGCATGACTAGTCTTATACAAATTCCACCCCTTTCTTCATTAAATGGGAAAACGGCTGACATCTTCCTGCGAGATTAGAGATAAAGTGACGAATATATGCTAGCTTTCCCTATAAACTTTTTATTTCCTTTAATGTTTTTGGAGGTGGCATTTCTTGAATAGCTCTAATCTTCCCCAAATCAACTTCAATTCCCTGGTGTCTGACAATAAAACCAAGGAACTTTCTGACGAGACACCAAATGCGCATTTAGACGGATTCATCCTCAATTGCTTCTTTCTGAGTCGCCGAAATACTGAGACTAAATGTTCACAATGTTCCTCATGGTCATTTGATCTAACCACTAAATCATCTACATAACATTCAACACGCTTATGCATCATATCTTGGAATATATTTTACATTGCCCTCTAATATGTTGCGCTAGCATTCTTAAGACCAAATGGCATGACCTTGTAACAGTAAATTTCCAATGATGTTCTGAATGTCGTAGCTTCCTCATCCTCCGGGGCAACTTTATCTAATTATACCCAGCATAACCATCCATAAAGGACATAATGGCGTACTTAATCGTACTGTCAATTAACAGCTTAGTGATCGGTAGTGGGAAATCATCCTTTGGACACGCTTCATTTAAGTTTCTGAAGTCGACGCATACTCTGATTTGTCTGCTCTTCTTTTTCACCGGTACAATGTTTGATATCCACTTGGGATACTTGACTTTTCTGATAAACCCAACTTTAATTAGCTTATTCACTTCTTCTTCGATCAAAGGGATCAGCTCTGGATGGAACCGTCGCTGTGCCTATTTAACCGGCTTCTTGTCTTTAGAAATATTTAACCGATGCATCGCTACTGACGGTTCTAGACCTAGCATTTCAGCGTATGCCCAAGCAAACACATCTTTGTTTTTTTTCAAAAGTTTAATATACCGGTTAGTTTCTTGTTCAAAGAGACTGGTGCTTATGAATGTATTACGGGCTTCTTCTTCCATCCCTAGATTTTTTTCTTGCAAGTTATCAATTGTCGGTTGCCCCCCATCTTCCATCTTCTTCGGAGCTATCTCAGGATGTTTGATCATTCCGGCTTCTTTTCTTCTGTTGGTTCTACAGTGATCATATTCACTGAAGATTCTCCTCCCAATCCACGGAACTTTTCTCGTTTTTCCTCATTGACCCCGATTGGGATTAGGATACCTTTTCCACTATTTAAACCAACTGGCTCTTCACAATTGAAGCCCATATTTTTCATTATTATTTTGTTAGCAAAGTTGTACCTTTCCAAATCTTTAGGTGTCAATTTTACAGATTTCATCTTATTATCTCTCTTTACTTGAATCTCTCCCTCTGACGCTGCATAGAATTCAATAAGTTCAGGGTTCTTTTTATTGGCCTTAACATGGAACCTCTTAGGCATAACTAAGAATGGTTTCTTCCTTTCGGCTTGCAATAGCGGCATCGTATAATTTTCCTGTAAAATTTCTAACTGCTCGGGCAATAATAATGTTAACAGTGGTTGTCCTGGTTGTCTCAGATGTTTTGGTACAAAATAGAATTTCTGTTTCACCTTCTCTTTCTCAGACATCCCTATCTTTGCAATTCTATTCTGTGCTGTGATAGTATTATCTTTCACCATTTCATTATTATTGCTTCTCTCATTATTTCTTGTGGTGAATTTGTCATAATAATCAGCATCAGTGAAGAAAGATTCTACCTCTATATATGGTTTTGCATCAACCATCACCTTACACTGAAACTCGTCTTTATAATACTTGAATCATTGGTGAAGAGTTGACGGTACGATGCCATATTAATGCATCTAAGGTCTTCCTAGAAGGAGATTAAATGTTGTCACTGCATCAACAACATGACAAACAACATCTGTTATCAGCTCCCCGATTTCCAATGTCAACGTGACTTTGTTGAGCGCCCTTTGTCCGTCTTGATTGAACCCTTGTTCATCATTCCACTAGGGTGTAGATGAGAGCGGCGATATCCGAGTTCACTTAGCATCATTAGTGGCAATAGATTCACTGCAGACCCATTATCTAGCATTATCCATTTTATTTGTTAATCGCCGACATGGCCTTCAACCATCAACGGTCTATTATGATCTTCACCACAGATTAAGTCCTCATCGCAGAAAGAAATGACTGGCATACAATTGTTTCATTCATCGTGTTCCATCTCTGTAAGCAACACTCTCCTGACGTTATTATCAGATAGGGCCTGTATTAGACTGTTTCTAGAATCTTCTAACAGTCGTAGTGCATCATATACGCTTAGCCAAGCTATTTTGCCTTTCAAATGACTCACTACATCATATGTCACCCCTTAAACCTTATCTTTCCATTTTTCTCTGATACTGTCATGGCATTCCTCACGTATCTCTTTCCTTATTACCTCAGCGTTCTGCCTGTAGGGGCTCTTTACCCTCTTTCCGGAACGTAATGTGACCACTGCAACTTTACCTGTTCGTTCAAGAGAATAATGGTCACCCATCCTTTTTACGTAATTTGAATGCATATGTTCTTATCAAATGTCATGTGCAATATTAGCTAGTATTTATCTATAAATAAATTCTATTTTGGAGATGAAAGGGAGGATGTTTCCACTAAGTTGCCATTTTGGCATCTTATAAGACACCAAACAATGATAAAATCCTCTAAGTCATTCTTAAATCAATATTAAATAAGATTTCCCAGCAGAGTTGCCATTTTGTTTTGACCAAAAATGAAAAGCATTTGATTTGGGAGAATTTCTTATTTAACATCAATGAAGATGGAACAGAGAATATTCATCAATTTCATTTATTCTGAGTTCATTAACATCCTCTTAATCCTTTGATTCCATGATAGAATCTCTTAATAAAGAGAAAAAATACATAAGTTAAATGTATTCAAAAGGTAAATTTTGGCAGCATTCCGGCACGTTTTCATCGAATCTCCAGGGGAGACGAGTCGTGTGGGTTTCCTATGTTAGGATCCCTTGAAAATATTTCAAATATCTTGATCATCTGTTAGAAATTTCAGCATAATGACCGCTCTCAAATATTACCCACACAAATCATCTAAGAGTTACGCGGCCAACGAGTTGTGCGGGCCTGCGCAACTTGCTATGAGTAGCGCGGCCCTCCATCCTTCTCTCTGTCTTTAACACCTATCAAAGAGACTGACCTCCTGAACATCTGATCCCTCAAATAAGGGGGTGAGGGGGTATTTATAGGCTTTCGCACGTGTGGGCCCTTGAATCCTGTGCTAGATCCCACTTCGCATTCTTAATCCGTTCCTCTGCCAAGAGAGTTGCGCGACCCAACATTACTATAGATAAGTTGTGCGTGCCCACACAACTTACCTTTCGTGTAACATGATTCCCGCACAACATGGTTCTCGCACAACTCAGGTCCCGCGCAACTCACCTATTTTTTACTTCTATCTTCCATTTCTTTCACCAACTTCCCTTCTTGAAACTTCTCCCTTTAACCAAATTCTATACCTCAGCACACACAACCAGATTTGAGGAGTTAGTTGGTTCTCTTCAAACTTATGAGTTGAATTTTAAGGCTCCTAAAGCTAAGTGCATTGCTCTTAAATCTTCTAAATCTAATTTAAAAGAAATTAATTTTGATTTTGAAGAAAATGAAGATGATATGGCAATGTTAGCAAAGAAATTTTATAGAATTTTCAAAAACAAGAAAAGAACAGATTTTTAAAAACCATCTGATAAAAGAAAAAAAAAATCTAATTCTTAGAAATCTAAAACAAAAGACAGTCAATGTTTCAACTGTCATGAATATAGGCACTTGGCTAATAAATGTCCTAAAAATGATAAATCTAAAAGAAAGGGCATGTTAGCTACTTGGGATGAATCATCTGATTCTGAAACTAATTCTGAATCTGATGAATCAGATCAAGAAAATACAAATGATATGAAAGCCTTTATGACAATAGCTAGAGTCACTTCTTTAGATAACTATAATATGTCTGACTATGAAAATCTCAAAAGTGACCCTGAAAATGAAAATTAAGACGATCTTCAAGATGCCTATAATGGCCTATACAGAGAGAGTTGTAAAATTGTTATCAAGTTGAAAATTCAAAAAGAAAAATATGCTAAACTAAAAGAACTTGAAAAAGCAGTTTTAGAAAAATATCATTTTTTCAATTATTTTGAAAAAATAAAATTAGATTTAAGTTTTAAATCTTCTTAATTGCAAAAACTCAAAACAAAAAATAAGAAACTAAAACTAGAAGTTTCTTCCCTTCAGAGTTCAAAGGACACTTGGAAATATGCCCTTGGTGACCAAAAGTTCCAAAATTTGTTAACCTCATCGAGGCAATGTGGTGACAAGTCTGGTCTGGGTTAGATTAAAAATAACTCTTGAAAACCAAGGATTCAGCTCCTACTTTTATAAGAGGAGAATCCTCGAACTCTAAAGAAAAGACTTTAAGAGATTCAAATCATAATGATTTCAAAAACTCAAAACCTTTTCAAATCTTTAAAAATAATAATACTATTAACTATAAACATCAAAGGAATATTAAACCACATTTAGCTGAAAAAATTGTGGACTTGCTTAAAGTGCTTCTAAAATCCAACTGAGATGAAATTGGAGTTAATAGGAAAAGGAGATATCCTAACTCCTAAATATAGAGAAAATCAAGAGATACTCTTAAACCTAGAACCGTAATGAAATGGGTTCCAAAGGTTAAGTGTCTTGTTGCCCATACAGCTTTTAAAGCCATTAGCCACTCAAGATGGTACCTGGATAGTGGATGTTCAACACACGTGACAAGTGACAAGGCCATATTCACAAATATCAAAGAAGTAAATGGTGGCTCAATCACTTTCGAAGATGGAAGCAACTGCAAAATAATTAGCAAAAGTGATGTACAACTTCCTAACTTGCCTCTCTTTGAAAATGTGCTTTATGTTGAAGGATTAAAATATAATCTTTTGAGAATATCTCATATCTATGATAATAAACACATTGTGAAATTTTCAGATCACGGATGTGAGATTATGAATGAGAAAGGTAGTGTAATATTAAATGGTCGTAGGACATCTGAAAATTGCTATATAATTGATAACTCTTGCTCAACAAACCATTCATGTTACATGGTCCAAACAAATGAGACTGAACTATGGCATAAATGTCTTGGACATGTGAACTATAGAGATTTATATAAATTGAGCAAAAGAGATTACTTACGTGACCTACCCAAACTGAAAAATATAGAAAAAGTCTATGGTGCATGTCAAATTGGCAAACAGATTAGGAGTAGTCATAAGAAAGTGAACTCCCTAGCTACAGCTAAACCACTAAAACTTCTCCACATGGATTTAGTTGAACCAACTAGAACGGAGAGTAGAGGTGGAAAGAAGTATTTTATGGTCATAGTTGATGACTACACCAGATATACGTGGGTAGCCTTCTTAAGAGAAAAATCAAATACTCTTGATGAAGTTAGAAAATTTTTAAAACATATCCAGACTGAAAAAGAGATATCTATGGTCAAAATTATAAGTGATCATGGCACTAAATTTGAGAATAGTAATTTTGAGAGGTACTACAATGATCGTGGCATATTGCATAAATTCTCTACCCCTAAAACACCTCAACAAAATGGAATTGATGAAAAAAAAAATAGAATTTTATAAGAAATGGCTAGTGTAATGCTAAAGAGCATGAATCTACTAAAACATTTATGGGCTGAAGCTGTTAGTACTGCATGCTATATTATAAAATTGTGTTTATATTAGAAAAGTTAAAAACAAAACAGCTTATGAATTATGGTTTAATTAAAAGCCCACGGTTAAATATTTTTGAACTTTTAGAAGCAAAAGTTTCATATTATGCGATTGAGAAATTTTGAGAAACTTCAAAGCTAAGAGCGATGAGGGAATATTTTTAGGTCATGCTCTAAATAGCCGGGCATACAGAGTTCTTAAAAAAAGAACTAGGGTGATTCAAGAATCTATAAATATTGTGATAGATGATAACCTAATCACACCCAATCCTAATTAAGATGATGATGAAGTCAATGTGATTAATATACCTGACTCTTCATCTAAATCAGTCAATACTGAGACAAGATTAGTCAAAGACCATCCAACTAATCAAATACTTGGTAACCCACGCACTGGTGTTCAAACAAGATTACAACTAGAAAATATATGCAATTATGTCTGCTTCACTTCCTAAATTGAACCATCCAATGTAAATGAAGCACTTATTGATGAAAGTTGGATAAATTCCATGCAAGAAGAATTAAATCAATTTATTAGAAATGATGCATGGTACTTGGTTTCTAGTTTAATGCATGATATTGGTTTATGTATTGTCAAATAAGCATTTTATTTCTTTTCCTTGCATTTATGTTTTTATTTATATAGGTTGAATAAATGCATGAAATGTAAATAAAATTTTAAAATTAAATATATTTAATGAGATTGAAGATTCTGACGATCCAGCTGACTCTGACTACTATCCCTCTCAGTTTGATGAGAGACTATCTGCTTTAGAGGAGAAAGTGGAAGCTTTGCATGTATCATAGGCATCATTGGCCCAAACCCAATCATCTACATTGATGTACATGAAAAAGTACTTCCATCGCATCAACTGAAGTTTGCGGCTAAATGATCCATCAATGCCTGCTCCTTCTTCCTCTGGGTCGGATTGAGATTGATTATCTTCTGGTTAAACTTATTTTTATGGATATGTTAACTTTAAACTTACTTTTGTGATGGTGCTTGGATGATTTTCCTTTAGCCTCCCTAAACACTTTAATGTCATCTTCTTTCCTGACATTTGCTATTTCATATGCTTATTTCCTACTTCACTTATTTCATAGTTATATCTTATGCTTCTTCCTAATATTCATTGTCTATCAAGCCTACTTGTAGTTTATATCATTCTTCCTTTGTCAACTTGTGACAAAAGGGGGGAGAGTTGGTTAGAGAATGGAGAATGCAAGTCAAAAAACTATTATGAAATGCTATGTCTGGAATGTTATATGCTATGGAATGTTATGCTTGACAGTACAGGGGAGTGCTATTTGAGGGGGAGTAATACCATTTGAGTTTCATGAACTTCATAAAGCTCTTACAACAAGATTACAAGACTTCATTATCTTGTAATAATATGTGTTTTGTCACAAAATTGACAAAGGGAGAAATTATAAGTGCTAAAATGATTAAAGCACACTTTAGTTGTCAAATTTCATGTAGTCAAAACAACTTGACTAGAGATCTTCAAGACCGGCTCAAGATCAAGAGAAGATCAAGCTCAAGTCTAGTACATTCTCAAGATAAGATCAAGCTCAAAAGTCAAGATGAAGTCTCTAATCAAGCTCAAGATAAAGAAGTTCATATATTTCACATATCTCAGGCAGTATAAAACCCTAAAAAGGCCTTAGGATTATGTGCTTTCAAAAATTATTTAAATTAGGTTTTTATACTTGTGTTTGCTTGGAATTCTACCTGCCTAAGGTTTAGTTCGACTAGTCTGAGTTTTCTCGGCCAGTCCAACTTCAAGTCAAAGAAAAACCATTTTTTAGTTGCAAATTTAACCAGTCGAATTTTTAGTTCGACCAACCCGAGAGAATTCGACTCGAAGTCCAGCAACAACAACTTCTCGAATTTTCAGATCTTCGACCAGTCGAAGACCAAATTCTACTAGTTGAACTGGTCCTCGGGTTAGTCGAAGTTTGGATAGATCTTATTCCCGCATAATCTGAAATCCATTGAACTGAATCCAGTCTTCTCGGGCTAGTCAAAGATTCAACTTATTTGCCTATAAATTGAGTTCCTCTCTCAATCTAAAATATCAATTATTATTATCAAAATTCTTCTGCAAGAGAGAGAGAGAAGCTCCAGTGATTCGGAAGCTATTGAATGGTATTTATAAATTTTGTTTAATTCCCTTAATCTCAGATCCTTTCATTTTGATTCTAAAAAGAGTAAATACTACTCTTCTTTTGAGATTTAAGAGAATTAACTAAAGTAGACATTGGTTGAACTTAATTAAAATTAATAGAACCCTGAACCATTTTCTATCTAACTGAACATTGAACAATCGACATTCAAGAAAGTGATTATTCGGCTACGACTTCTGATATGTCTTCTACGGTGAAGATAAGTATACCTTCAATTCTTTATTTGGTTTTTCTGAGATAGTCAGAAAATCTCAGTGTAGGTTTTGTCTGAGATAGCCTAAAAATCTCAGTGAGGGGTTTGATTGTGATAGCCTGAAAAAATTACAAGAACTATATCAAGTTTTAAGGTGACCCTGAGAAAACCTTTTTCATAGTAAAAGTCAAGATTACGTAGAGAGTAATTTTGGGAGTGGAGTAGGTGTGACTATTTTAAAATAGTTGTTGGCACACCGAACTACTATAATTCACTGTGTTATGTGGTGAATGCTTTTATTTTTATGTGGTGAATAGTAATAATTTATTTTATGTTAAAGTGGTGAATGATTGTAATATTTATTTGAATGATTGTAATATTTATTTTTATTTACTCTTACAAAGTCTGAGATTTTGATTTTAAAGAAATTCGTGAAATAATGTTGTCCTGCCTAAACTTTAGGTGAAGGTTGTCTTACGAATTATTTGAAATCAACATTTCAATACTTAGGGAATTGAGATCTCTGATTTATTTACTTATTCAGCACTTAACTCGATTATTTGGCATAGTCCTATTCACTCCCCCTCTAGGACTTCTTAAGCTCTCCTTTTCAATTTTAATGCAAAAATAATAATAATAATAAAAGACAATAAACATAAATTGCAATAAAGAATAATTATTTAAGAGATACAACATATTCCAATATCATTTTTTAATTAAAGAATCTAACACTATTTAGAGGTTTTTTCAGAATGTCTACAAGCTATTTTTGAATATTGATATATTCAAGCATGACAGTCTTGCTTTCAACTAAATTTTTAATATAGTGATATCAAATATTGATGTGATTAGTTCGAGAATGTTAAAAGCAATTTTTAGATATGTTTATGGCACTAGTATTGTCGCAGTATAAATTCATGGTATCTTGATCAATACCATAGTCTGCTAACATGTGTTTCATCCACATTAGTTGCGTGCATGCATTTCCTACCGCAATATACTCAGCTTCTGTAGTGGATAATGATATTGAGTTTTGCTTCTTGCTCATTTAGGAGACAGGTGTTGAGACTCAAATATTGAAATTGCAGTTTATACCACTGATACTGAAGAAAGAGTATGAGGCAATGTCCTAGAGAGGGTGAATAGGACTTTTCAATTATTTCTGCCTATTTAAAAACTTGATTGCCTAACTTAAATGATCATTCAATTTAAAGCAAGTAAGGTAATATAACTCTAATGGCTTCCAAGCCAGTTAAAGGATCCAATCACAAAGGCTATTAGAGATATGCAGATATAATAACTAGCTTAGTGTTGTGCACTAGAGTGTGGAATGTGCTTCCTATCAATGAATAGCATTCATTCAATCATGTATAGAAAATTAAACATTCTAGCATATATAACCATGATTAAACAGATGCGCAAATGACAATTCTAAATACAAGCATTTATAGTGGTTCGGCTACGTGCCTACTCCACTCCCGGCATCCACACTCAATCCCATAGTGCACTGGATTTCACTATCAATGGTTTTAAAATAAGTTCACCAATAACCTTTATAGTCCTACACTAAGGACACAATTTATGCTCTCCACAAGAGCAAAGGTCCTATACCTAGAACCCAAATTTAGGCCCACCGGCCAAGGTCCCACACTAGGAACTTAATTGAGTTTGTTGATGACAAACTCTTTGTCTCAATCCTACATGAGGAAGGAGACTAAACTTTTGAACTCTTAAAATAACACTTACTTGTCAGATTAAGTTCTTTCCTGTAGCTTGTCTCAGGTTGCTAGATCTTTGCGCTCTTGTGCTTGAATCAGCTTCCCAGTGCTCCCCCGATCGCGTAGCTTGGATTTACTTATTGGTTCGACTTCACGATTAAGAACCTTACATAAGATGTACCTAAAAAGGTGACCAAGGTTATCGGAGTTGGTTGAATCTCCTATTTAGGATAAAGTGAATTTCCTAAGGGATTTAACCTATGGATGCTCTAGAGTATCAAAGAATTAAAGATTTTCCTATTAGTTTGGTCTTTATACTCTGGAGAAGGCATGAGTTCATGTTCTTCATTAATAGGAGCTTTGAATGCTCATAGAAGTGAAGGATCACAATGAAGAAAACATGAAACTCGTATGGATAGAATCTAGATAGGATAGGATCAGCTTGGGATCACTAGAGACTTTATAATGCCTATTTCCACTACTTTTGTAAGTTTCTACAAGCCACTTTTAAAGGAAAAAGGTTCCAACAGATAGAAAATGGCAATAAAACAGCTAGTTTACGGTGTTACTGAAGTCAACTTTGGTATTACCAAACTTGCTTTGATGGTACGGAAATATCATTTGGTAGTACCGAATTAATTCCTCAAGTTGCTGATAAAAATAAGTCCATTTCGGTGACACCGAACTTTGTTCGTCGGTGTCACCGAATTATCCAGTCGGTGATATCGAATTATAGTCGTGATGTTGCTGGATAGTTTTGAGCCCCTTAGGTAATGCTGAAGGTATCTTCAGTGATATCGAAGGTGCTATTCGGTGACACCTTCTTCTTACCGAAAGTGGACAGATTTTCCTGTTTGTCCTTTTAATCATTCAACAACTTGGGATATGCAAAAGCCAAGATTATAGGATATAAAATATGGACTTGGGATTGGCTTTAGAATAAATGACCTAAGTAGGTATTCCTATTTAGGTTGGGATCATCTATTTGCAAGGTTAAGATCATAGAAGTAGTTCTTTGTCTTCAATGAGGCTTTAATGTTTCTAATCCAGTTGCGTTGTCGGTCTTCACTTGCCAAGAACTCATCCAACTACAAGACACAACTAGTCACATAATTGACAAACCATGAGTGCAAATAAGTGCACTAACAAATATTGCATATTTTCCCCTACTTATATCTTGGTTTTATAAACATGATACTGCTTAATGGTATATTTTATACATGTTGTGTTGCAAGGTGAATCTGAGAGCTTGGATTAAAAAGAATGTTAAAAGCATGGATTTGATGCTCAAGAATCACAAAAGCAATGGATGGATCTTAGGAGACCAAGATTGAAGAATTCACATGCCAAAGATCCAAGGAAACCAAGTGAGGAATGAAGAAAATCGAAGATTTGAAGTGAATGTGCGTAATTCTCAATTGGCGAAAGCTCTGGCTCGACCAGTCTAAACTCTTCCTCGACTAGTTGAAGAAACTTCGACTCGAACTCCGGCAACATGAACTTTTAATTTCACTTGATCCTCAACCAGTCAAAGGTGACCCTTGGCTAGTTGAAGGTTGTCCTCAACTAGTCGAGGGTTATACATATTTTGCGCGGACTGCGTAAATTTAATGCAGTTTCCGAATTTTTCCAACTCGGTGCGAAAGTTGGAATTTCAAAACTATAAATAGAAGTCCCTAGGATGCTCCTAGGCATCTTCTAGGGTTTAAGGAGTGGAGCAAAAGCGTGGAGAGCTACCGCCAAGAGTCTTTCTTCTTCTTCCTTAGTTGTTTTTATACTTTTCTTAAGAGATTTTAGTTCAATCATGTCTATGGTTGGCTAAACCTATTAGCTAGGGCTAAGAGGTGAAGCTTGTAGCGTAATTGGGATGTTCACTTTGCTTTGATTCATGTTTTATTGAACTTCATTGAATTCTAGTTTGATTTTAAGGAATATTTTCAATTTTTAATGGTTTGTTGTGACTTAAATTACAATAGATCTGTGATAGCTTTGAATATCTTCTTTTCTTATTAGAGATTATGGGATTGGTAAATCCTGTTGTTCGCCATCATCTCTTGGGCATGGTAGGGTGATTGAATCCCTTCTAATCATCACAATTCTCATCCATCGAGAATTAGCTCAATGAAAGTTCAGATTTGATTTAATTGTGATATTTTCCAATTAGATAAGATATGACTCTAATTCCAATTGTGCTCATAGAATCAAGTAAGGTAGCATCCCAAGAGCTACAAGTGGATTCTTGGCACCCTAGTTCCCACCTTTGAATTTACAAGTTCTTATTACATTACTCATAATTACTTTCTTATATTTCAGATTTAGATTTAGATCTTCTTCTAGTTCTGATTTTAATTACTTTCATAATACGCACAAGATTAGTCCCTGTGGATTCGACATCGGTCTCACTGAGATTATTACTACATCGTGACCCTACAATTGGGGTTGTGAACAAGTTTTTACTGCTATTGTCGAGGACTAACAGTTGTGTTTTTTTGAGATTAATTAGTTTTGGAATTAGGTTAAGATTAGGGTTTATTTACTTTCTATTTTTAGGTTAGGGTTTTTCTGAATTATTTTTAGAAACTAATGTCTATGGTTCGCTAAACCTCTTAGCTAGGGCTAAAAGGTGAAGCTTGTAGTGTGATTGGGATGTTTACTTTATTTTGATTCATGCTTTATTGAACTTCATTAAATTCTAGTTTGATTTTAAGGAATATTTTTAGCTTTTAATAGTTTATTGTGACTCAAATTACAATAGATCTGCGATAGCTTTGAATATCTTCTTTTCTTATTAGAGATTATGGGATTGGTAAATCCTGTTGTTCACCATTGTCCCTTAGGCATGGTAGGGTGATGGAATCCCTTCCAATCATCACAATTCTCATCCATTGAGAATTAGGTCAATGAAAGTTCAAATTTGATTTAATTGTGATATTTTCTAATTAGATAGGTAAGGACTCCAATTCCAAGTGTGTTCATCGAATCAAGTAAGGTAGCATCCTAAGAGCTATAAGTGGATCCTTAGCACCCTAGTTCCCACCTTTGAATTTATAAGTTCTTCTTAAATTACTCACAATTGCTTCCTTATATTTCAGATTTAGATTTAGATCTGCTTCTAGTTCTGATTTTAATTACTTTCATAAAACACACAAGATTAGTCCATGTGGATTCAACCTCGGTCTTTTCGAGATTATTACTACATTGTGACCCTACACTTGGGGTTGTGACCAATAGGACAATTTCTAATGTAGAAGCATCCACCACTTGTGGATTTCTATCATCTACATTACCTGCCCAATCAGCATCAGTATATCCAGCAATTTGTAAAGATGTATCATGAGGATACCATAAACCTAAATTGACAGTGCTAGCAATATATCTTATTATTCTTTTAACCATAGGCAGATGTGATTCTTTAAGGTTGGATTGATATCTAGCACAAATGCCTACGCTGAAAGAAATATGAGGCCTGCTGGCAGTTAAATATAAGAGACTACCAATCATACTACGATAGAGATGAGGATTAATGCTTTTTATGTGAATCATATTTAGATAATTGAGCATTGTATCCATGGGAGCTGTGAAGTTTTTACCATTCTTAAACCCAAATTTCTTAATGAGATTTATTACATACTTGGTATGAGATATGAATATCCCATCTTAAGTTGTTTCACTTGAAGACCAAGGAAAAAGTTCAGCTCTCCCACCATACTCCTCGTAAATTCATTTCATAGAATCTACAAATTTAGAGGAAAGGTTAGTATTTATTGACCCATCAAAAATATCATCTACATATATTTGAAAAATTAACATATCTTCACTAAATCTTTTGATAAATAAGGTTTTATCAACACTTTCCATTTTAAAGTTTTGACTAAGAAGAAATTTTGTTAATTTTTCATACCATTCTCTTGGAGCTTGTTTTAAACCATAAATGGCCTTTTTAAGATGGTACACATTATTAGGAAGTTTAGGATCTTCAAAACCTTTAGGTTGTTCTACACAAACTTCTTCATTTAAGTCACCATTTAAGAAGGTACTCTTAACATCCATTTGGTATATTTTAAAGTTTTTATGACATGTGATGAAAATAAACAATCTGATCGATTCAAGACGAATGACTGGAGCAAAAGTCTTATTATAGTCAACTCCTTCAATTTGGGTGTACCCTTGTACAACCAATCTAGCTTTGTTTCTTATGATATTCCCAAATTCAACAAATTTATTTTTGAATATCTATTTAGTTCCAATCACATGTTTATCAGAAGGTCTAGGAACTAGATACCAAACATCATTTCTAACAAATTGAGTTAGTTCATCTTGCATAGCCAAAGTCCAATTTTCATCAGCTAGGGCTTCATTTACATTCGCTAGTTTTATCTAGGAAGTGAAGCATACATGATTACATATATTTTTCAATTATCTTCTAGTTTGAACACCAGTGTGAGGGTTACGTGTGAGACCCATATCCTAGCCCGTACCGTTCTGTAGGCTTCTGCGGTCCTCCCGGTCGAATTTTGACGACCCACGATGCATAGATAGTAGTTGTGCGTGATCCTAAGTTGTATCCCATATTCCAGAATCGGCTCGACCAGAGACTTGTACCTTTACCACCGCACCGTCGTCGTGGTTCCGACGCCACATCTTGCGGGCCGAGGCGATACCCGGGCGAGGAGATGTGGGCCAGCGTTTAGTTTAAGAAAACATCGCGCATTTGCAATCCCAAGAGAATCTATCAAATCAATTAATCAATCAAGTCAAGTACACTTCCCATCAACCCATACCTCTCTCTTTCCCAAAGTCAACAACACCCATACTCATCCCATTCCTTTCTTACCAACAAGTTAACAAGCACCATACCATCCATTTACTACATCACCTCTCTCTCTCTCTCTCTTTTTCAAACCAATTCCCAAGCAAACCATGAGAGCAAAAACACCCAAGCTCTCCATGAGAGAAGCCAAGTGTGGCCCACTCCCTGCCCCTAGATCTCTCATCTCCACCCTTCAATCTCCATCATCTTCCATCAAAGTTGAAGCCAAGAAGCTAAGGAAGCTAAGGGACCAAGAAGGAGCGCAAATAGTGGGTGATTTTATATTTTTCTACCGTTGATTTTATCATTTGAGGGCCCACATATGGTGGGACCCATCTTGATGTATGCCTTGTATAGAGGGGCCCATAGTGGCGAGGTCCCTCCACCATCCGATCTCTCTCTCTCTTTCTCTCTATCTCTCTCTCTCTCTCTCTTCCTTTTGATGAAGGAATGTGGCCCACGTGATCCAGACCGTCCATGTGTTGGCCCCACCTCGCTGATTGTCCATTTGGACAGGCCTGGAGGAAGTAAAATACAAATATCAACTTGGTTTGGAAGTGGGGTGGCCCACTCACGTGAACCGTATCCTGATGAATGTAATGACTCCACACCGTCCATCTGCAACAGTACAGATCCAATGTTTGGTGGGCTACACCATGGTAGCAGCAGCAAGTTCAGATGGCTGACCGTCTGTATGTAAGTAAGACACAAATACCAACTTTAATTCAAAAGCTAGAGTGGTAGGTCACACTCACGTAGACCCCAACTGGATATATTATATCCACACCGTCCATCCTATTTCCCATCTCATTTCAAGTGTCGAGCCGAAAAATGAAGCCAAACCAAATCTTTGGTGGGCCATATTGTAGAAAATAGTGATAATAGTGATATAAATTGATAGGGCCTGCTGTGATGTTTTTGTTCGTCTAAACATATCGAATATGGGGCTTTTTAAACTCGTCTTGAGCTGGAGAACCCAACTAGCGGAGTGGATCCTCCTCATGTGGGCCCTACCTATGAAAATCTACCAGAAAATAATTTTTTTTAAAAAAAACATATAGCAGACGCTGCAACAGCATCCTGCTGCTCTGATGAAAAGGGCAGGGACATGAGTCCCAGCTACAGGCCCCACCATAATGTACGTTGAACATCAACAGCGTGTATTTAATGGGTCCCCTTTAAATGATGGGGCACCCCAAAAATCAGCCGTACATAGAGCTCAAGTAGTCCACATTACATAAAATAGTGGTGAGTTGAACGTTTACCATTGAAACTCTTTTTGGGTCACAGAAGTTTTGGATCTACATGAAATTTATTTTTCTTATTAATTCAGGTCTTTGTGACCTTATGATCATATTGGATGAAAAATAAACATTATGATGGGCCCCACGTGGGACCCGCCTCTGTGGATGGATTGGTCAGTGTACCCCTCACAGCTATATAGCTGTTGTATTGTCGACAGCAAGTTCTACGGGTCCCACACCAGCCTTCCAGCTAATGTGTTGACGTCAGCAAGTTTGGTGGGACCCACCTTGATGTAAGTGTTTTATATCCACTCCGTCAGTCCAGTAAGGGGACGTGACCCCACCTTGATGCATGTGCTTCATTCCATGTCATCCATCTCGAGGGTCCCTGTGATGCATATATTTCTCCAAGCCGTCCATCTGTTCAGATCAATGGGACCCGCCTTGAGGTATCTGTTGTATAGGTGGACCCCGTCGTGATGTATATGTTTTATGTCCACACCGTCCAGCTATCTGGACTGTGGAAACCCACCATGATTTATGTATTTTATTCCCGCCGTCCATCTGGACGGTGGGGACCATAGTGATGTATGTGTTATATACACACAGTCCATCCTTGAGACCACCGTAATGTATGCATAGTATATCCAGCTGGTGGGGCCCATTCTGTGATTCATAAGGCCCACCTTTCGTGTACGCAAGGCCCACTTGTTGTGTCGGGCCCACCTACTAGCTGTACATGGCCCATTTGATATATATGAGGCCCATGTAATGCAACTCACTTGATGTATCTGAGGCCCATGGGTCATGGTCCATTGAGATGTATTTTTAGCCCATATGTCGTGGCCCATTGTGATGTATTTTCGACCCATTTGGTAAGGCCCAATGAGATGTATTTCTGGCCCATTTGGTAAGGCCCAATGAGATGTATTTTCGGCCCATATGGCTAGCCATTGTGATGTTTTTGTAGCCCATTTAATAAGGCCCATTATGATGTGCATTAGGCCCATGTATTGCGGCCCATTTGATGTATATGAGGCCCGTGTATTGCAGCCCATTTGATGTATGTGAGGCCCATATGATGAGGCCTGATTTGATGTATATGAGGCCCATGAGTGAGGCCCAATGTGATGCATATGTGGCCCATGAGTGAGGCCCATTGTGATGTGTATTAAGCCCTTGAGTGAGGCCCATGGCGATGTACATTAGGCCCTTGTGTGAGGCCTTGGGCCCACTATACATTTGTCTTTATGTGGGCCACTCCTTAGGAGCAATGTTGGTTGAATGTCCACGTTGATGGGCAATAATGATTAAATGTCCACATTGTGACCTTCCCTTAAGCCTTGTTAGGCCCATTCTCATCGATGTCGATTGTCGAGACTATTTATCGAGGCTGATTATTGATCGATTCCGATTATCATGGCCGATTGCTGATTCTGATTATCGAGGCCGATTAATGATCTATTCCAATTGTCATGGCTGATTACCAATAGCGATTAAGGCCGATTATCATAACTGATTGCTGATTCTGATTGTCATGGCCGATTATCGATTCCGATTATTGATCGATTTCGATTGTTGTGGTCGATTGCCAACTCTGATTATCGATCGATTCTGCTTTATTGTGGTCAATTACCGATTCTGATTATCGAGGCCGATTATCATGGCCGATCGTCAATTCTGATTGTCGTGGCCGATTGCCGATTCCAATTGTCATGGCCAGTTGTCAAGGTTGATTCCGATTGTTGTAGCCAATTTCCTATTCCGTTTATCAAGGCCGATTCTGATTGTCGATTCCAATTATCGAGGCCGATTCCTATTGTCGAGGCTGATTATCGATACCGATTATAAGTATGTGACAGCATAGCATCATGATACATGCCCATACACACCATCTGCATGTTTATTATGAGATGTGGTTGACCATTGCATATGTCATTGGGTAGGTTGTTATGAGACTCCCTGATAGGCGGGGATTGTCTCACCTGAGTGCACGGTATGCGCAGGATTGATGCATGACTGGATTGTATGACTCATGCATCTTGTATTGTGTGTTGTGATTACTGTATGTCCTTGCGACATCATGGTCGTAGCCTCCACAGGCATATTGTGGATGGCCAGATGGGACACCAGAAATATGTTATTAGCATGGGCTTCCATAAATGGCCCTTGGTGAAAATCCCTAAACCTTCGAGGCCAGGAGACGCCCCAACTTCAAGACTGAGTGGATATATGAGCGCCCGAGTGTCAAATACCATTAGGCTGCGTCTCCCACTGTGTTGTGGTCGGTTGGGAAGGGGTGTGGCCTTACCCGCTTGAGGGTAAGGGGCATAGCTAGGCTGAGTTTAACCAGCTCATGATTCGGTCCGCTATTAACGTGTCGGGTAAATATTGGCTGACTGTTGGCCAGGTGAATAGTAAGGTCTCTTCCACTTACATGGTTGTGCGTCCAGTGGGCGGCAATTGCATGTAGAGTGTACTAGACCCCGGTGATGATCTCAAAGATGTACAGTACTGATTTGTGGAGTAGGAGTTGCATACTCATTCATTCATTCATTCATTCATTATCCACTCTGGCTGGTGGTGTGCAACTATTTGTTACGTGTACCTTCGCAATGGCCAGGATTTCGGTTGGGGAGTGTGACTAACCTGAGATCAGGAGTTTACCACATTGAGTCTGACTATCCAAATTAGGTATGGGACTGGTTTAGATAGAAGTCCCTTGTGATGGACCCCATAGCTTACGATACTACGTACTATCATCCTGACTTCACACTCTTGTATGATCATTCGCACTGCATATTGCATTGCATCCTCGGTATCTGATACTTGACTCTTTATGACTAATTTGCATAACTAATTTATATTACATACTCTGATATTGTATGACTCATAGATTTTTCAGTATTTCTGCTTACTCTGATATCGTATGATTCATGATCTCACCAGTATTTCTGACATTATATGATTATGATGTTGTATTTGTGTGCTTAGCACTTATCTTACGCACACACTTTCACCACCCTCTAAGCTTTCTATAAGCTTATGCATGATAGATGCATGCAAGTGATGTTAGGTTATAACAACATCGAGCTTGGAGCGTGCAGCGGTCTTCTGGAGCTTTGATTTTCGATATATGTATATTTCCCTTTCAGCATTGTACTCAAATGATTATATTAGTTTTTATATAATGATGATGTTGCCTTTGTGATTTGGGTAAACTTGTGGTTATGCTTCTTACGAGATAAACATACGATGGAGAATCCTCTTTGTAGGATCGCAGGATCGAAATCTGGTGTATGGACGCTGGGAGCCGAGAATGGGGTACTACGGAGGCTGTTAGCACCAAATTCGGTGATTGGGAATTTTGTGACCCTGGTTTCTGAGTTTGGGGCGTGACATTATGAGTATTTGATTAGTCAGATGATCCTTGACTAACCTATTCTCAGTTAAATCTGATTTTGATGAAGGTTTTGATTGATTGACTATAATAACTTCATCATCATGATTATAATCAGGAGTGACTATTTGATCATTGATCACAACGTTTATGGATTCTTGTATCACTCCGGTCCTTTTATTCAGGACACGATATGCTCTGCTATTTAAAGTATACCCCAAAAAATATGCCCTCATCACTTTTTGTTTCAAAATTTCCCAAATGTTCCCAATCTCGTAGAATGAAGCATTTGCTTCCGAAAGTATGGCAATATTTTACTGAAGGTTTTTTGTTAAACCAGAGTTCATTAGCCTTTTTATTTTTACCTACTCTTACATATACTCGATTAATAATATATCAAGCAGTATTAACAGCTTCAGCCCATATATTTTTCGCTAATTTTTTACTGTTAAGCATAACAGTCCCCATTTCTCGTAAAACTCTGTTTTTCCTTTCGGCTATACCATTTTGTTGAGGAGTTTTAGGAGCAGAGAATTTATGTAATATTCCATGGTCATTACAAAACTTCTCAAAATTGCTATTTTTAAATTTTGTTCCATGATCACTTCTTATCTTTTTCACAGATAGTTCTTTTTCCGTCTGGATGCGTTTAAATAATTTTTTGACTTCGTCAAAAGCATCGACTTTTCTCTTAAGAATGCTACCCATGAATATCTAGTGTAGTCATCAACTACAACTAGAAAGTATTTTTTTGCCACCTCTACTCTTCGTTCGAGTTGACCCAACTAAGTCCATATGGAGTAGTTCAAGAGGTCAAGATGTAGTTAAAAAAGTTCACTTTCTTGTGACTACTCCTGATTTGTTTGCCTATTTGGCAGGCACCACGTACTTTCTTCTCCATTTTTTAAAATTTTGGTAAGGCTCAAAGATGATCTCTCTTGCTTAGTTTATATAGATCTCTACAGTTTACATGTCCAAGACGTTGATGCCATAATTCAGTTTCATCTGTTTGAACCATGTAGCAAGAGTGATTTGAAGAACACGATTCATCAATGAAATATCAATTTTCAGAGGTTCTTCAACCATTTAATATTCTATAACCTTGGTTATTAATTATCTCACATCCGTGACCTGAAAATTTAACACTATGATTATTATCACAGATTTGAGATATGCTCAGCAAATTATATTTCAAGCCTTCAACATATAAAACATATTTAAAAATAGGTAGGTTAAGGAGTTTTATATTACATATTTCGATGATCTTGCAGTTGCTGCTATCTCCAAATGTTACTGAGCTGCCATCAATTTGATTGATGTCTGATAGTACTATATTATCACCTGTCATATGTCTAGAACATCCACTGTCCAGGTACAATCTTGAATGACTACTTGCTTTGAAAGCTGTGTGGATGACAAGACACTTATTTTTTGAAATCCATTTTAATATGGTTTTAGGTTTAGGAGGATCTCTTACAATATGCTTTATTTGAGAGTAAGATTTTTCTTTGTTCCTACTTACTCTATTAATTCTAGAGTTGGATTTCAAGCACTCTTTAAGTAAGTCCACTATCTTATCTACTAGAGAAGAATTATTATTTTTCCTTTGATTTTTGTGATAGTTGGGCTTAGTTTTTTTTATTAAAAGTTTTTTGAAAAGGTTTTTCGTTCTTCTTTATTTCCTTTATAATTTCTACTTTAGATTTTAAAGATTCACCTTTTACAAATATGGGAGCGAAATTTTTAGATTTTTCTGTGCGATTCTTAATATATCCCAAGCCAAATTTGTCACTACTTTGACGAGATGCAGTTAATAGATTTTTCAAGTCTCTAGTCACCTTGGGTGTATATCCAAGTCTCTTTTGAAGTTTTAAGATAAGCAACTTCTAATTTTAAATTCTCGTTTTCAATTTTGAGATTTTGAATTTTAGAAATTTTCGTAAGTGCTATAGTTTATATCCCTGTTTGTTGTCAAATTTGTAGTGCCAAAATCACTATTATACTCTGTTATACATAACTTGCATAAGTGAAGCTCTCTCAAGGATCAACATACATGAACAAACTAAGCTCACACCAAGCAAAGCTCTCAAGTACAAGACTCAAGATCTTGAATGAAAGAACTGATCACAAGACAAGACTCTTGAATGCAAGAACTGCTCACAAGACTCAAGCTGAAAAGAAAAAGAAAGTACAAGGCAAGACTTAAGCTGAAATCAAGACTCAAGTTGACAGTCAAGCTGAAATCAAGACTCAAGCTGAAACTCAAGCCACTTTCAAGATTGAGCTACTTCAAGGTTTAATCTACATCAAGACTTCAAGGCTCATTCTTCATGGTCTCTTGTTTCAATGTCCATACTTCATGATTGAGGTTTGTTTGACCATAGGATGACCTTAGAAGTAGGTCATTTCGGATACATAAGTTGAATGTTATTTTACATGTGATTGGTCATTCTTCGACTAGTCTTAGGTCTCTTCGACTAGTCCTAGACTTGCTTCGACCGATCTAAGAAATTCCTGGATCGATCGTAAGTTTGTTACAAATTTCGGATAAAATCTTTTAGCCTTCGACTATCCAGGAATCTGTTCGACCGATCGTAGGAACAGTGTCGACGCATCTTCGACCAATCGTAGAATCTACGACTCGAAGTCCAGGGAAGATGAACAGACCTACGACCGGTCGAAGCAAACCTACGACCGATCGTAGGTGACCTACGACCGATCGTAGGAGGGCTACGACGATCGTAGAAGAACGGTGCGCTTATCCCGCCTAATCTTTCAAATATATATTAGAGCTTCGACTAGTCGAAGAGCACTCTAGACGATCGAAGACAAGATCTTTTCACCTATAAATAGTGCACGAATCTCGGAAGAAATCATCGATTTAATTATAGTATTCAAGCCAATCTTCGTCGAACTTATGAGATATTGTGCTCCATCTAAGCTAAGTGTGCTTATTTAATATCTTCTTTCCTTAGCTTTATTTTAATTGATTTTGTTTCTTTTATTCCAATCCGATTTGAAAAGAGGAATTGTTATTCCCTTTCTTTGGAATCAAAATCAATTAAGGCAAGCCCTATTTGGTTTAATTTAAAATCAATTAGATCTAGAACCATTGTAATCGAGACTGGACATTGAACTTGGACATTCAATCATCTACTTTGATTTGGTTCTACCGGCTGCTACAACGAAGAAGATATTCGGGTATTTTACATATTGTAAATTCCTTTCTATTATTTTGGTTTCTTTCAAGATTTGCGGAAAAATCTTGTTATTTTGGTTATATGAGGAGAGCCAGGAAAACTCAGAAGTGGAGTTTTTAATTGTGTAAGCCCACATACAAAGACACAATTGTAAGGTTTTGGGTGAACTGGGAAAACCTATCTTTAGTGAACGCTAATATCCCTGTGTGAGGATATTAGGAGTGGAGTAGCTTTTGTGTGGCTGTTGTATAACAGTTGGTGAACACAGGCGAACCACTATAAACCCTTGTGTTGTGGTTGATTGTTTTACTCTTCTAATTTTTATTCTTTTTGTGGGATGTATGTATGGTGGTGAATGTTGTAATTATTTCAAGCTTTGTGAGAATGTTGTAATAGCTTAGAATTTACTTTCTGCTATTCCTTTATAAGCTTGTTTTCAATTTCATTTTGAAAGTTGTTCCAGCAAGGTTGCCCTGCCATTTTTATGGTGTATGGCTGTCCCTAGAACAATACATCTTTAATTACAAGTTATTTCAATTCAGTTCATATTTGTTTTTGTATTCCTCTTCGATTTGAGACTTGATACAAAGACCTTTCTAGAAATAAGGTTGTCCTACCATAAACTCTGTTTTTGGTGTAAGGTTGTCCTTAGAATAACGTTTGTATCAACCTCTCAAGATCTGAATTTTGAGGTTGTTTTTCTTTCCTGCATTATTATTTAATTTGGCTATCATTTTCTTTATTATTCCGCTGTTATAAGTTTTTATTTGGCATTGTCCTATTCACCCCCTCTAGGACATATAGCTTGGCCTTTTCAAGTGGTATCGAGCCTAATAGCTCCTTTTTAATTCTTGGATTTAATTCTGAGCTAACGATTTAAGCTATTTAAGATGTCAAATTTTGATAGCCTTTCATCACTAGGCCTCCACCCTTTGATGGCTCCAACTATGCTTATTGGAAAGCCGAATGAGGATCTTCCTCAAATCAATGGATGAAAATGTGTGGCAAGCCACGGTGGTGAATGGAATCCTCCTATCATGGAAGTTCTTGGGGTTGATGGTTCAAAGTCTATGAAAACCACACCATATTACCAATGGACCACCCTTGAGAAAAGTGAGAGTAGTGCAAATGCTAAAGCACTAAATGCAATTACTTAGCACTATCACCGGATGAGTTCAAAAGAATCATTTCTGTGATATCGCAAAGCAAGCTTGGGATACATTAGAAATGACACACGAGGGTACTACAAATTGTCAAAAATCTAAAGTCCAACTCCTCACAACCGATTTGAAGAAATTCATATGGAGGAAAATGAGATGTTTATGGACTTTTACACTAGATTGAATGACATTGTAAACTCAAAGTGGGGTATTGGCGATAAAATCCCGGAAAGTAAAGTATGTGCAAAAATATTACGCTCACTTCTGAACGGTTCAATTCTAAAGTAACCGCAATCCAGGAACTTCGTGATACGGATAATATGAGGGTTGAAGAACTAGTTGGTTCTCTACAAACCTACGAGTTAAACTTTAAAGCTCCTAAAGGTAAATCTATCGCTCTAAAATCTTCTAAATGTAGTTCAGAAGAAAATTCTGATTCAGAAGATGACATGGCTCTTTTAGCTAAAAAATTTTACAAAATTTTCAAAAGCAAGAAAAGAGTTGATTTTTAAAAATCAAATGACAAAAAGAAGTTTAGACCCAAATCTCGAAAATCTTTGAAAGATAGTCAATGTTACAACTATCTAGAATATGGGCACTTAGCAAATAGATGTCCTAAAAGGGACAAACCCAAGAAGAAGGGTATGTTGGCTACATGGGATGAATCATCTGATTCTGAAGGTTCTTCTGAATCAGAAGATTCTGAAACTGAGTCGGGCAATGAGGTCAAAGCTCTTATGACTCTAGCCAAATTCACATTTTCAGATAATGACTCTACAAGTGAAGAAAATCTGAATAGTGAATGTGAAAATGAAGATAATCTTCAAGATGCTTACAATGCCCTATATAAGGAAAGTTGTAAAATTGCTGTCAAACTTAAACTTCAAAAAGAAAAGTTTTCTAAACTCAAAAATTGTTTTGAATCGCTTGTCTTAGAAAAATCACAAATTTCAGATAATTTTGAAAAATCAAAATGCGATTTGGAATTTAAAAACTCTCAAATTGTTGATTTAAAATCTGAAATTGAGAAACTTAAAACTGAAGTATCTTCTCTTCTGAGTTTAAAGGACACATGGAAATATGCCCAAGGTGATCCAAAGTTAGAAAAATTGTTATCCGGATCAAGAAAATGTGGCGATCGATCCGGGTTGGGCTATGATAAAAATCAACCTCCTAAACAAAAGTATACTCCTCCTATGTTTGTTAAAGGAGAGTCCTCAAACTCAAAAGGGAAAAGTACTTATCAAGATTTTTCTAAAAATTCAAAAACTTTTCAAAAACCTAGAAACAGCCATGTCAACTTTAATCAGAATCGAAATCCACTAGCTGAAAAGATAGTTGATTTACTCAAGGAGCTATTAAAATCTAACTCTATAGGTCATTCCTACAAGTATACACAAAAGAAGACCAACTATGTTCCTAAACCCAAAACAATTATGAAATGGGTTCCTAAAGTTACCTGCTTGGTTGCTCACACTGCTTTCAAAGCAACTAGTCATTCAAAGTGGTACCTAGACAGTGGATGCTTCAGGCATATGACAGGTGACAAAGCTTTATTCACCGATCTGAAAGATATGACTGATGGGTCAGTCACATTTGGTGATGGTAGCAACTGCAAGATAATAGGCCAAGGTACGGTTCAACTTTTTAATCTTCCTGTGTTTAAAAATGTTTTATATGTTGAAGGCCTAAAGCACAACTTGCTTAGTATATCACAAATATGTGATAATAACCATAATGTTCGGTTTTCTAATCAAAGCTGTGAAATACTAAATAATAAGGGTTCTGTAATATTAACTAGACGTAGAATGTCTGAAAATTGCTATATTATTAGTGAATTCAGCTCATCTAATCAAACATGTTACATGGTCCATACAGACGAGACCAACTTATGGCACAAACGTCTTGGACATGTACATTATCGAAATTAATAACAATTGTGCAAACGAGAACTTGTAAGAGGTTTACCAAAACTACTGAAATTAGATAAAATATGTGGTGAGTGCCAGATAGGCAAACAAACAAAGAACTCAGACAAAAAGGTGAATTCAAATACCACATCAAGACCACTCGAACTTCTCCACATGGATCTGATAGGACTTACCAGAACGGAAAGTCGTGGTGGTAAAAAGTATATCTTGGTAATAGTTGATGACTTTACCAGATTCACTTGGGTAGTCTTCTTAAGGGATAAATCTGAAACCCTTGAAGAAGTAAGAAAAGTTCTCAAAAGGATTCAAACTGAAAAATCTTCTCAAATCAGTAAAATTCGTAGTGATCATGGATCTGAATTTGAGAATAGCAATTTTGAGAAGTTCTGTACCGACCAAGGAATATTACATGAATTCTCTGCTCCCAAAACTCTACAACAAAATGGAATTGTAGAAAGAAAGAATAGGGTGCTTCAAGAAATGGCTAATGTCATGTTGAATAGCATGAAGCTCTCTAAAAATCTTTGGGCTGAAGCAGTCAACACAGCTTGCTATATTATTAACCGAGTCTACACTAAAAAGATAATAATAAAACGCGGCTTACGAATTGTGGTTCAATAAAAAGCCTCTTGTTAAATACTTTCGAGTTTTTGGCGGCAAGTGCTATATTTTACGTGATCGTGAAAATTTGGGAAAAGTTCGATACGAAGAGTGATGAAGGTATTTTTCTAGGATACTCTTTAAACAATGAGCTTATAGAGTCCTGAACAAAAGGATCGGTGTGATTCAAGAATCCATCAATGTTGTCATTGATGATCATTTAAACACACCAACTTCTAATTCAGATAATGATGAAGTACTAATCATTGATAAACCCGATACTTCATCGAATCAGACTGATTCTGAGTTAAGGACTGTTAAAGATCATCCAACAACACAAATTCTTGGAAACCCTCTCACCGGTGTTCGCACCCGTAGACAACTTGAGGATATATGTAATTATGTATGTTTTACATCCCAAATTGAACCATCTAACGTAAAAGAAGCTCTGGCTGATGAAAACTGGATTGTTGCGATGCAAGATGAACTCAACCAATTCATAAGAAATGATGTTTGGTATCTCGTACCAAGACCTAAAAATAAACACATCATCGGAACAAAATGGATTTTCAAAAATAAGTCTGACGAATATGGAAATATAATTAGAAACAAGGCTAGACTGGTGGTACAAGGTTATACTCAAATTGAAGGGATTGATTTCGATGAAACCTTTGCGCCAGTAGCACGTCTTGAATCTATCAGACTATTTATATCCATTGCATGTTTTAAAAAGATAAAGATCTATCAGATGGATGTAAAAAGTGCTTTTCTAAATGGCGATTTACATGAAGAAGTCTATGTTGAACAGCCAATGGGATTTGAAGATTCCAAAAATATTGATCATGTATATCGGCTTAAAAAGGCACTTTATGGATTAAAACAAGCACCTAGGGCATGGTATGAGAAACTAACAAAATTTCTTTTAACTCATAATTTTCAAATGGGATCTGTTGATAAAACTCTATTTGTTAAGAAACATAATGATCATATCTTAATGGTACAGATTTATGTTGATGATATCATTTATGGATCAACTTGTACTGACTTGACTACTGAGTTTGCAGATTTGATGAAATCACAGTTCGAAATGAGCATGGTTGGGGAATTGACTTATTTCCTTGGATTGCAAGTAAAGCAACAATCTGAAGGAATATTCATTTCTCAATCTAAGTATGCCTTGAACCTAATCAAGAGATTTGGATTTGAGAATGGCAAGAATTTCGATACTCCTATGAGTACTACCCTGAAACTATCAAAAGACTCTAATGGTAAAAATGTTGACTCAAAACTTTATCGAGTATGATTGGTAGTTTGTTATATCTAACTCTACTAGAAGACCCGATATTTCTTTAAGTGTTGGTATTTGCGCAAGATATCAATCGATCCAAAAGAATCTCACTTGATTCCTGGTCCAGCGAATTATTAGATATGTCGCAAATCGTAAATCTTGGTCTCTGGTATCCTCATGAAACCAATGTTCAATTAGTTGGGTACTCGGTGACTGGGCCGGTAATCTAGATGATAGAAAATCAACCAGTGGTGGTTATTTTTCATTGGAAATTGTCTAGTTTCTGGTTTAGTAAGAAACAAAATTCTATATCACTTTCAACAACTGGTAATGCGCAGCTGGTAATGCGTGTACACGACTTGTTTGGATGCAACGAATGCTAAGTGATTATGGAATTAAACAGGATTCTATGTTATTACACTGTGATAATTCCAGTACGATAAATATTTCAAAAAATCCTATTCAGCATTCTCGTACTAAGCATATTGACATTAGATTTCATTATATAAGGGAATTAGTAGAAGAAAAAGTTATATCTCTAGAATATATTCCTACTGAAGATCAACGTGCTGATATTTTCACAAAACCTCTTGATAAAAAGCAGGTTCAAAAAGATGAAATTTGATCTTGGCATGTGCATTTTAAACTGATAATTTATGCCTTCTTGTATAATATTGTATATATTTGCTAGATTGTATATGAATTTTTGTATAATTTGCAAGAAATATGAAATTACAGAATCTTTGTGTCTAATCTGTATCCTCATTCGGGTAATAAATCTGATTTAACTTCATTTATGGTTCGTGTTATCCATGCTATCTCAAATGGTACTCAGATTTGTTTACCTTCCTTAATCTGTTATTTCATTCTTCAGTTTCGACTCCATCCTGGTCATAGTGACATTCCATTTGCATACTTTATGACTGTATTGGCTACTCATATGTTAGTCAATATGCCTGTTGATGAAGCACCTATCCATCATCTGATCTTCAACAATACAAATATTAATAAGATGAAGTTGGATCTGCTTCCTGAACAAGGTGGTGGTGGTGGTGGTCTGATCAAGCCGGTGTTGATATTAATATGGATGATATTTTTGAGGAACTGGATTCGAACTCAGCTAATGATCCTGTGCCTTCTTCATTTGATGCACGTCGAGTGCATTAGAAGGTAGAGTTGAGAATATTAATGTTAAGTTGGAAAACATGTCTGTTGCTCATGATTTGCAATTTAAGTACATGCGCAAATATCTCAGGCGCTTGAACAAAGGCATGCACCAACTTGATCCTTCTATTCCTGCTCCATCTTCAAGTTCTAATTCTGACTAGTTTCTATGAGACTTTTGGTATGTAATAACTTTATTACTTTGCTCTTGTTTGATTGAGTTTGAGTTGGATTCTATGCTGGATATTTGTTCTTAATGTAATATTTCTGCTGGATATCTGTGATGCTATCATGAGTATCTCTATGACTCTTTTGCTATACTCTATTTCCTCCTCATGTTTACTCTCATTCTTTTATTTAGTTCTCCTTTGTCATCTTGTGACAAAAAGGGGGAGAATGGTTTGTTGTTAATGTGATTGTGAGAGGAGTAGCATTGGTTATGTTACTCAGGGGGAGTGGGGTGTCAAGAAGAATATATGTTTGATCTTGTTGAATGTTGAAACTGGTTGAATGTTAAATGTTGATTATTGATTTGCATGTATTAACCAGTTGTTTTACTTTTGTTTGGTTATGTGTTTTGTCACTAATTTGACAAAGGGGGAGATTGTAAGTGCTATAGTTTATATCCCTGTTTGTTGTCAAATTTGTAGTGCCAAAATCACTATTATACTCTGTTATACATAACTTGCATAAGTGAAGCTCTCTCAAGGATCAACATACATGAACAAACTAAGCTCACACCAAGCAAAGCTCTCAAGTACAAGACTCAAGATCTTGAATGAAAGAACTGATCACAAGACAAGACTCTTGAATGCAAGAACTGCTCACAAGACTCAAGCTGAAAAGAAAAAGAAAGTACAAGGCAAGACTTAAGCTGAAATCAAGACTCAAGTTGACAGTCAAGCTGAAATCAAGACTCAAGCTGAAACTCAAGCCACTTTCAAGATTGAGCTACTTCAAGGTTTAATCTACATCAAGACTTCAAGGCTCATTCTTCATGGTCTCTTGTTTCAATGTCCATACTTCATGATTGAGGTTTGTTTGACCATAGGATGACCTTAGAAGTAGGTCATTTCGGATACATAAGTTGAATGTTATTTTACATGTGATTGGTCTGTTCTTCGACCAGTCTTAGGTCTGCTTCGACTAGTCCTAGACTTGCTTCGACCAGTCTAAGAAAATCCTCGACCAGTCGTAAGTTTGTTACAAATTTCGGATAAAATCTGTTAGCCTTCGACTAGTCCTGGAATCTGTTCGACCAGTCGTAGGAACAATGATGACTCATCTTCGACCAGCCGTAGAATCTACGACTCGAAGTCCAACGAAGATTTTCAACCTACTAGTCGAAGGAAACCTACGACTGTCGTAGGTGACCTACGACGAGTCGAAGGAGACCTACGACCAGTCGTAGAACGGTCTGCGCTTATCCCGCCTAATCTTTCAAATATCTGTTAGAGCTTCGACTAGTCGTAGAGCACTCTAGACCAGTCGAAGACAAGATCTTTTCACCTATAAATAGTGCACGAATCTCAGAAGAAATCATCGATTTAATTATAGTATTCAAGCCAATCTTCGTCGAACTTCTGAGAGATAATTCTGTGCTCCATCTAAGCTAAGTGTGCTTATTTAATATCTTCTTTCCTTAGCTTTATTTTAATTGATTTTGTTTCTGCTATTCCAATCTGATTTGAAAAGAGGAATTGTTATTCCCTTTCTTTGGAATCAAAATCAATTAAGGCAAGCCCTGTTTGGTTTAATTTAAAATCAATTAGATCTAGAACCATTGTAATCGAGTACTGGACATTGAACTTGGACATTCAATCATCTACTTTGATTTGGTTCTACCGGGCTGCTACAACGAAGAAGATATTCAGGTATTTTACATATTGTAAATTCCTTTCTATTATTTTGGTTTCTTTCAAGATTTGCCAGAAAAATCTTGTTATTTTGGTTATCTGAGGAGAGCCAGGAAAACTCAGAAGTGGGAGTTTTTTTAATTGTGTAAGCCCACATACAAAGACACAATTGTAAGGTTTTGGGTGAACCTGGGAAAACCTATCTTTAGTGAACGCTAATATCCCCTGTGTGAGGATATTAGGAGTGGAGTAGCTTTTTGTGTGGCTGTTGGATAACAGTTGGTGAACACACAGGCGAACCACTATAAACCCTTGTGTTGTGGTTGATTGTTTTACTCTTCTAATTTTTATTCTTTTTGTGGGATGTATGTATGGTGGTGAATGTTGTAATTATTTCAAGCTTTGTGAGAATGTTGTAATAGCTTAGAATTTACTTTCTGCTATTCCTTTATAAGCTTGTTTCTCAATTTCATTTTGAAAGTTGTTCCAGCAAGGTTGCCCTGCCATTTTTATGGTGTATGGCTGTCCCTAGAACAATACATCTTTAATTACAAGTTATTTCAATTCAGTTCATATTTGTTTTTGTATTCCTCTTCGATTTGAGACTTGATATAAAGACCTTTCTAGAAATAAGGTTGTCCTACCATAAACTCTGTTTTTGGTGTAAGGTTGTCCTTAGAATAACGTTTGTATCAACCTCTCAAGATCTGAATTTTGAGGTTGTTTTTCTTTCCTGCATTATTATTTAATTTTGGCTATCATTTTCTTTATTATTCCGCTGTTTTAAGTTTTTATTTGGCATTGTCCTATTCACCCCCCCTCTAGGACATATAGCTTGGCCTTTTCAATTTTCATATTTAACTCTAGTTTAGTTTTCTCAAAACAATCAGAAAAATGAGATTTTTCAAGTTCTAATTTCAAATCAGCAAATTTTTCTTTTTTCATTTTTAGTTTTGCCGCAATTTTACAACTCTCTTCGTATAGGGCATCATAAGCAATTTGAAGATCTTCATTTTCAACATCACTTCCTGGGGTTTCATAGTCAGAAGTTTCATCTTCACCTGTAGAAGTGATTCTAACTATGGTCATGAAGGCCTTTTGATTATTCTCAGTTTCTTGGTCTGATTTGTCGGTTTCTGAGTTGGATTCAGATTCAGATGATTCATCCCAAGTGGCGATCATGCTTCTTCTTTTAGATTTATCCTTCTTAGGATACTTTGAAGCTAGATACCCATATTCAGAATAGTTGAAGCATTAGGAGTCTTTAGATTTTGATTTCCAAAAATTTGAATTTCCTTTCCTTTTGTCAATGGGTTTTTGAAAATATAGTCTATTTTTATTTTTAAAAATTCTATAAAACTTTTTAGCTAGCATTGCCATATCATCCTCATTTTCCTCAGTATCTGAATTTGATTCTTGTATCGCAGTGACTTTAGAATTGAACGTGTCAGGAAGCGATCATCGTATTTTTGTCACACACTTTGCTTTCAGGGACTTTTTCTCCAAGACCCCACATAGAGTTAACAATATCATTTAGCTTATTATAGAAGTCCATGAATGATTCATTTTCTTCCATATGGATTTCCTCAAACCTTGTTGTGAGGATTTAAATCTTAGAGTTTTTGACAATGTTAGTTCCTTCGTGTGTCATTTCGAGAATATCTCAAGCTTGTTTTGTTGAATCACAAGAAATAATTCTTTTAAATTCTTCTGGTGATAGAGCACAAATAATAACATTAAGTGCTTTTTTATTAACACTACTTTCACTTTTCTGACATGTAGTCCAAAGATTATAAGCTAGTTCTTTCATGGACTTGGTTCCATTTTCAGCCACTACTTCCAACATTGGAGGGACCCATTGGGTTATGGTGACTTGCCACACACTTTCATCAATGGATTTGAGAAAAATCATCATCCTTGCTTTCCAATAAGAATAGTACGAGCCATCAAAGGGAGGTGGCTTGAAAATTGATAAACTATCGAAATTTGACATCCCAATAGCTTTAGATCTATCTTTAGGAAGTTAATACCAAAAAGAGCAACCTTGCTTTGATAGCACTTAAAATAACGAGCTATAGATGTCCTAGAGGGGGATTGTAACGCCCTGAAAATCGGGGGTTGAGTAGAAGTCCAACTCCCGAGTTCCAACGCATCACTTATGTAACATATTTAATGATGATTAAATGTTGTCTATATTAGTGCATAAAAAATGAATAAGATTAGGTCAAATCAGCAAAACATAATCCAGGGACAGTTGTAATACGCAAGCAAAAGACTAACTCAAATATGTATAACTTTAGAAATCAGTATAGGTCCCCAAAGTATGTATGCATTGCTAGGTCAATAATTACATGTATTGTTTCAAAATACAAAATGTCAAAAATGTAATAGTCCACTACAAGTATAACCCTAAAGCCCCGCCGATCAGAACGGTCTATGTAAACCCGCCTGAATACTGCATATATGAGAAAGCATCCTCATCGTCTGCGAAGTACGTCTCTGCCTCATCAGTCGGGTCTCCATCTGCAACTAAGACAGAGTCTGGTTGGTGTTTAAAACACCGTCCCGTAACATGGGAGTGAGTGATCAACTCAGTGGAACAATAAAACAAAGGTTAACATGTTCTCAATTCAGTCAAGCAGTAATGATAAAGCATTACAATCAAACATCCCTAAGTACTCTGATTAATGCAAGAATGGTATGTATAAATGATGCATGCCCTCGCCTACAGTCCCTCTGCGATCTTCATCTAACGGTCTCGCATGTCAATCACTTCCTCAGTGCTCTGCCCAACGCCAAACGGCACATGTAGTACGGTGCATGAACGTGATTACCAAGTTCTTATTAGTCCTTTTCATACAGCAGGATTGGGAAGCTAAGGTACCTCCCTTATATCAATTCTCAAACGATGATCCATTCTAGGGTTGTTAGTCCAAGTAATTCTTATACGATGATACGGTTCTAGGTCGCTACAAAGGGCTCGTCACCTTATCAGTGTAGGCCTAGTTTATACTCTTATTGCTATGGAAAGCCTCGTCGCCTCTACACAGTCTTAGCGTACGCTCGAGGTCACTACAAAGGGCTCGTCACCTTATCAGTGTAGGCCGACAGCTCGAATACAGTGTCCCATACCACCGTATTCGGCTCACAAGGCTGTGTTGCTCACTGGACACTACGAGGAGGCTCGTCACCCTAGCGTAGGCCGACAGCTCGACCACGGTGTCCCATACCACCATGCCCGGCTCATGAGTCTTAGCGGATCGAGGTACCAAGGTTAAAGGGCTTTTCACTGGTGAGTTTGGTACCTTAGATTCAAGTAGCAGTGTCCATACATGGGGAACATACATTGGGTCAATTGGGTTACTTGACGAGCTCGACTAGCACAAGCACACATTGAATTGACCGACATAGAGTGCACGAGCACTCCGTGTGGCCTAACCACTGTCGACAACCAAAGTACGACTCGGGCTCATCGAATGCATCTTGTATGGCAAAAACGACCTCAGCCACCAAATCGAGATCTGTTACCGATTGCCTGGACTAAGTCATAGTCCCAATCACACTCAGTTTCAGTTTATATATCACATATGATAAGCATAACAGCATTACACAACAGTCCAACCATTTCAAGCATTTAGCATTTCATGAAACACATAGTACATATGTTATTTTTTATAGGCATTACTTCCATAAATCACATAGTAGGAAGATAGGTTACATAAAGGAAACTATAGTTATAGAGAATGGGATTGAGAATCCTATCTCAACACTCTCATTTCAAACATTTAAACAAGCATTTCCTCTTACAGCATTTTATTAAACACTTACACTACACATACCATATACATAGATTAATTTACTCAGATGCATATTATAGCAAATCCTTTCACGTAGGAGTTGCAAAACATATGACGATCATATAGTACCAACATCCATCATAACAAGTACTAATCATAATTCCATATTCATTCAGACATTTCAACAAACACTTAGCCTACACACTTCAATACACGACGTATGTTGGTTATGACAGGTGTTTAGGGCAAACCCTTTCACCACGGAGTTGCCACATATACAAAAACCATATATCCACGACAGATAATAATGGCAAGCATGAATCCAAATTCCATACTCATGCAATCATATCAACAAACACAAGAATATACTATATTTAACATAGTTCATATATATGTGTAAAGTGCGGGAAACAACGTGTCTAAGCATGTGATAGCAATTCAAGTCAGTCATAAATCATTAACTGACATTGAAAGCCTTGAAAACCATAACCTAAATATTTATAGTCCGCACCTTACGCCGGTAAACGCGTAACAGATTCGTTTTACATACTTAGCCTTTATCAACGGCGGATTGGCAACCTATAGCATGAATTAGGTTAGCTATTTCATAACTTATACTATCTGAAACCCTAAAAAGGTTAGGGTTAGGTTTTCTTACCCAAGAGCGGAATTAGAATCACCTATATAGCGATACAGGAATGTTGGTTAAGTGAGTGGAATAGCGGGATCAAATCCTAGGAAGGATCTCCAACTCTTACTCTCACTTTCTCTCTTTCCCCTTATCTTTTCTCTCCTCTCTCTCCTAGGGTTTCTCAAATTCGTATGAAGTGAGAGAGAGAGAGGGTTTAAGGTCCTTATATAGGCCTAGGACTGATGGAAATGGCCCCAGGGCTAAGGTATACTTAGGTTATATCCAAAGGGCGTCTATTTCAGCCCAACGGAGCACTTCTGGTGGCCCCTTTTCCACGTGTGGTCGGACTTAAGCTCCCTGACCATGGATCTAGGTCAGGCTGAGTTTTCGTTCCGATCGGGTTTACAAATCAGCCGTGGCGGACCAGTTTCAGTTTAACGGTCACAGTCACTCGATCAGGGCCACAAGTACATAGCCATGTATCGAACATTTCCCCTAATCCGAGGGTGTATTTGGGTCAGATTCTAACGATCTAAATCCTTGTATTTGGCCCGCAAGCAACACGACTCAGATTACTTAAATTCAGATTTTATTTCTAAAGATATTCAAGTTTCTCACACACTTTGCTCCAAGCTCAAGTTGTGTATTTCTAGACACAATTAGGACTTGATTTTTGAGGGGGTTGTCAAGTCCAGTAATGCGGTCATAACTGTATAGTTTTACAGTTATCAGACTTTCGACGTATGGTCCAGGTCCGATACGGAGTTTCGGTGTGCTCCCGAGAGCAACCGGGTTTAGGGATGGATTCTAGATTTTAGGGTAATGTAATGTCAATGATACTGCACAGTTTGGGTCTTACAGATCATATTTAAAGTGATTAGTGCTAATTTCATAAGTACTCTAGTTTAGCACTTGCTAAAACTAGCCTCATTTCTAAAGGACTTGGTCCTGGGTGATTTCTGCCTGAGGTGGTACTCGGGTCTTTGTATGGAATTTTCTGAGACATTACAATCTACCCGCCTTAAAGAAAAATTTTATCCTTGAAATTAGTACCTTTTCGTACTCCTCGAGAATCTGAGGGTAGTTCTTTCGAACCTTGGCTTCTGTTTCCCAAGTAGCCTCTTCCTCCGTATGGTGCGTCCACAGTACCTTCACAAGTGGGATAACCTTGCTACGCAATGCCTACTCCTTCCTGTTTAGGATACGTGTCGGTCACAGTATATATGTAGCATCCTCGCTCAACTGTACCTGCTCCCATCTAATAATGTGGGAAGGATCGGGAACATATTTCTTCAACATAAATACATGAAATATGTTATGCATGACCGCGAGTGGAGTGGGCAAAGTAAGGCGGTACGCTACCGCCCCCACTCGATCAAGTATCTGGAATGGGCCAATGAATCGAGGCGTGAGCTTCCCCTTCTTGCCAAACCGAAGGACTCCCTTCATAGGGAAAACACTGAGGAACATAGTCTCCGACTTCGAACTCTGGCGATCGCCGCCTCGTATCAGCGTAGCTCTTCTGTCTACTCTACACTGTCAGAAGTCAGCACCTGATAATGTCAACTTTCTCTGAAGTCGCCTGAACTAACTCCGGGCCAATCAAGCTCTTCTCGCCAACCTCTGCCCAGCAATGCGGTGCTCTACACAGGCGCCCATACAAGGCCTCATAGGGAGCTATGCCAATACTCGCCTAAAAACTGTTATTGTAAGAAAACTCTGCATATGGAAGACAGTCGTCCCAACTGTCCTTGAAATCAAGTACACAAGCTCGCAGCATATCCTCCAACACTTGGTTTACCCGTTCCGTCTGCCCGTCAGTCTGTGGGTGGAACATGGTATTGAACTTCAACTTTACACCCATCGCTTCCTAGATGCGAGTCCAGAAGATAGATGTGAATCGCGTGTCTCGGTCCGACACGATCTTCAAGGGAACTCCATGCAGACGTACAATCTCCTTGATGTACAACCTGGCTAACTCATCTGCAGAGTTCGAGACTCTAATAGGGAGGAAATGAGCCAATTTTGTCAGCTGGTCCACGATCACCAAAATGGAATCATGCCCCTTCCTCATCTTCGGTAGCCCTGAGATGAAATCCATAGAGATGAAGTCCCACTTCCATTCAGCTATGGGCATGGGCTGAAGCAAACCAAGAGGTTGACAATGTTCTGCCTTGACCTGCTGGCACGTGAAGCAACGTGATACATAATCTGCTATGTGGGCCTTCATGTTGTCCCACCAGTACGAGCTTTTTATGTTGCAATACATCTTCGTACTGCCTGGATGCATTGCCATCCTTGAATTGTGAGCAGCCTCATGAACTTCCTTCCTCAAGTCAGGGAGGTTCGGGATGCATAGGCGGCCACGGTAACGTAAGCCTCCATCCGTGCCAACTCTCCATTCCGAGTCCTCATCTACACTAACCTACTCTCTCATCTTCCCCAATAGCTCATCGTCTGCCTGAGCTGCGATAATCCTGTCATCAATGAGGGGCTGTACTCGAATATGTGTGATGTCCTCATATGGCTCCTCCATCATGAGTTTCTGCTCAAAGTCTCGCATGAACTCTACCATGTCCCACTCTGCTATCATCAATGGATCCGCAAATGCCAATGCCTTCTTACAACTCAGTGCGTCTGCCCCAAGGTTGGCCTTGCCAGGATGGTAAGAGACTTCGAACTTGAAGTCCTTCAAGGTCTCCATCCATCACCGCTGCCTCATATTTAGGTCTCGCTGAGTGAATATGTATCTGAGGCTCTTGTGATCGCAAAAGGGCTCGAACTCCTCTCCGTAGAGGTAATGTCTCCAGAGCTTCAGTGCAAAGATAACGGCTGCTAACTCCAGGTCGTGTGTTGCGTTGTTCTCCTCGTGTTTCCTCAACTGTCTCGAGGCATATGCAATCACCCTGTCCTTCTGCATAGGGACACAACCGAAACTGACACGAGACGCGTCTGTGTATATAACATACTTGACCCCTTGCTCTGGCAATACTAGCATAGGGGCGGACGTCAACCTATCCTTCAGCTCCTGAAAAGCTGCTTCTGCCTTTTCATTCCAGGCGAACTTCAGATCCTTCCGTGTCAACTGAGACAAAGGTCTAGCTATCTTCGAGAAATTCTGAATGAATTGTCGATAGTAACCTGCCAGACCAAGAAAACTCCTCACCTCGGTAACCGAACCGGGCTGCTCCCAGTCCTAAACTGCGGCTACCTTAGCAAGGTCCACAGCTATCCTTCCTTGGACACCACATGTCCCAGGAACTTGACTTCTTCTTTCCAGAAGTCGCACTTCTTGAACTATGCAAACAACTGGTTTTTCCTGAGTGTATCGAAGACTGCCCGCAGGTGCTCCTTGTGATGTTCCCGACTCTTGGAGTATATCAGAATGTCATCAATAAACACAATGATGAATCGTTAAAGAAACGGCTGAAATACCCTGTTCATCAAGTCATGAACACAGTCGGAGCATTCGTAAGGTTGAACGACATCACGAGAAACTCATAGTGTTCAAAACTGGTCCTGAAAGCCATCTTCTGCACGTCCTCATCCCTGACTCGCAATTGGTGATACCCTGACTGTAGATCGATCTTCAAAAAATATTGCGCCCCTTTCAACTGATCGAACAGATCATCTATCCTAGGCAAGGGATACTTGTTCTTCACCGTCACTTAGTTCAACCTATGATAATCAATACACAATTGCAGTGAACCGTCCTTCTTCTTCATAAATAACACGGGTTCTCCCCAAGGAGACACACTCGGCCGTATGAAGCCAGCATCTAATAAATTGTCGATCTGTTTCCTCAGTTCCTCCATCTCACATAGAGTCATGCGATAAGTTAGAAGAGATATTGGTGTCGCACTGGGCACAAGGTCGATAGTGAAGTCAATCTCGCACCGAGGGGGTAATCCAGGTATCTTACTGAACACGTCCTTAAACTCTCGAACCACTAGTGTGTTTTCAAGTGCCAGGTCGTCAACATTCTTCAGTAAAGAAGCATAACAAAGAACTCGAAAAGGGAAACTGACCTGCACGAGAAACATAAAGGGCGTGCCCTCAGGCCCGTGAGCTGTCACTAGTCGGGTCTCGCAGTCAATCTCGGTCCTCACTTCAGTTAGCCAATCCATACCAAGGATGACGTCAAAATGGTATATCGTGATGACAATCAGGTCAATGCATATCGTCCTGCTCCCTAGATCTATCAAGCAACCCACACACATTTTTGTAGCATTTGTAAAAGTCCCTGGTGCTGCGATAATTCGTACCCCAACCATCAGAGTCGTCTTCAGCCCTAAGCGTTGGACTACAGAACATGATATCATGGATATAGTGGATCTCGTATCCACCAACAAAAATATAGGGGTACCTTCAATGTGGGTGGTGAGCTCTAAGGCTAAGGGTACGGTAGTTGTAGAATCAGGCACTTTCGCTGTAAGTGCATGGATGCGCGCCTGCTGAGATCGATTGGGCTGGGGCACCGTAGGTCGCTGAGGCGGCCTAGATCGAGGTACGGGTGGCCGGAATGATAGATGAGCTGGTGCTGAGCGGAGAGGAGGTGCCGATATAACTTGGGGAAGTTGGCGATTGACCCTCTGGGGTGGTGAGAAACCGCTATCCCTCATCCTGGTGAAGCAGTTCACCTCCGTGTGGCCTGGCCTCTTGCAGTAGGCACACCACACATCATGTCACCTCACAAGGGCCGGTGAAGCCATTAGCCTCGGCGGTAAGTCTGCCCACAGCCTCTTCCCGAGGAATAGTCTGCTCGGAATCTTTGGTCACGGCCTAGGAGCCATCGGTACTCGCATACGAGACTGCCTGTCCTCATCCTGCTCAGCTCTCATGGACATGCTCACTAGCTCAGCATAGCTAGGTATGCTAACGCAGCACATCTTCGAGCCAATATCTGGTTGCAGGCCCTCAGAAAAATGCCGCATACGCATCGGCTCATCTGCCAGAATCAACGGGGTGTACCTACATAACTCCGTAAATCTATTCTCATACTCTACCACTGACATCCCTCTCTGTCAGAGGCGAAGGAACTCACTCTCCTTCTCGTGGTGATAGGTGATAGGATAGTATTTCTTATGGAAGCGGGTCTCAAAACCTGCCCACGTTCATATGTGTCCGACCGCAATAGTATGGAGGACACTATCCCACCATAAGCTGGCCTCCTTCTCGAACATGAAGGTGACCAACTCCACCTGCTCGAGCTTTGTGCAGTGTAGTGGCTTTAACATCTTAGAGATGCAGTCAAGCCAATACTCGGCCTCCTCGGGTCTGTGAGTACCCAGAAAGGTAGGGGGCCGTAAGCACTGGAATCGCTCAAAGTGGCTGCTGGCACCCGCATTCCCAGCAGGGGGTGTAAATGGAGCAAGCGGAGCTACACCCATGCTCTGGGCAAAAATTCCCGCCATGGTAGTAAAAAACTGTTGCTGCTGCTGTGCCTGCTGCTGCTGCTGTTGTGCCTGCTGCTGTTACTATTGTACCCGCTACTTCTGCATCAACAACATCATCTGCTCTAACCTATCAGTAGGGGGAGCCGACTGAGGTACAGATGGCGTCAAAGAGGACGCACGGTTCTGCTCTGGAACCGGTGGCACAACAGGTGTAGGCCCATTGGTAGGGCCAGTGACCGGCTAAGAGTCCGGCATGGTGTCAGAGGGAGATGGGCCCGAACTGGGGTCCGTATGGCTATCGCTTAGGGGAGGTGCCCCGTCAAACGATTTGCCAATAGTGAGACGTTCCGTACTCCGTGTGGCCTTAGGTGGCATTCTCTATATACAACACAGGGTGCAACCCAGGTCAAATTCAGCATGCCCATTAACTCCACCCCCACAGCATTCACATACAGTTTAAAGAAACTTCATGCATTTCACGTACCAAAATTGTCACAATTACATGAATCATGACAGGAAATGCATATGAGCTATTACAAACAAGGCTACAAACGTCAAAACAAGCTACATGCACAACATACTTCCCACCTACAATACTACTAAACTCGTTAACATTAAAATGCAAACATTCTAAAATAGCAACAAAATAAACTACAGGACGATGGCATGGATGACTAGACATTTGAGTCTGGAGACGGAGGAGGGGCACCCTTATTTTGCAGGCAGCATAGGATAGCTTTCAAGGTGCGAGTCACCTTCTTAAACTTGTGCTTCACAAGGGCCTGAGTATCAATGATCTCCTACCGCAGGGCATCCAGCCCTCCTCAAGTCGAACTAAATGGGCTTCCCTAGCAGCCTGATCAGGGTCATGCTCCATTGCCGTAGGAGGGGAGCTCTCATCTGTGTCCTAAGCCTCCACTTCTTCTTCCTGTTCTTCTTCTATCTCTTCTCTGCTTACCTCCTCGCTCTCATACTCCTTACTAGCCGTCTCGTCCTCACTCTCATTGAGTCGGGCTTGCCCCTGTTGTGGCCCAATTTCCATCTGATTGAGAGTAGTTTCGTTGATGTAATGGGTTGGCACCGGCACTTCCGCCCTAAGTCTATAGCCAATCTCACATGCAATCTTGCATATGATTCAGCCGAATGGGAGTGAATTAGACGCTCTAGTGGAGCGTGCGGTAAGAACTATTTGTCGCAGAACATGCATAGGCATGCACAACTTCTCTCCCTGCCCCACTTGGTACAGGAAATCTACCATCAGACGGGTGCACTCGCTGCGGTTGCTCCACCTAGGGTACACATTGTACGTAAAGATATGGTGGAGCAGGCGAAAGTCATCCGTCATATTGGTCGCTAGGAGGCTGTTGTTCAGATTCCAGCGGGCTAGTGGTCTACAAAGGAATCACGTGCGGTGATCCCTTTCATGTGCACTCTTCAAATTCTTCTCGCTTGCATGTACTTCGCCAAGCGGCATCTTTATAAGCCGAGCTATCAACCCAGCGTCAATTGTGGCCTCCCGATCTCTACCTACTGGAATCTTGAACTGCAACGGCTCAACGTAGGCTCTCGAATGTGGGCGTAGAAGGATCGAACTATGCCCACATTTGCATGGTACTCACCCTCGAATAAAGGACCCCACCCGGCCTCGACCAGGTGGTCCATCACCAGATATTGCCCAAAGAGCCTCTCATCCACATGAACTTCAAGGAGGACCCTGCGACCCTGAAATCTCCCATAAGACATATCCGTCAGGAGGATCCTTTCGAGGGGAGCCTGGGGATCAAGCTCCCACTTAGTCCTCATCTCCCGATCGACACTTGCACTAGTGGTGGCACCTCTAGGCCTCCTTGAACGAGTAGGGCGACTAGGCCTGGCCTCATCCGTAGGAGTCCTCTTCTTCCCCATGATAGAGAGGATGGTGAAAATCGAGAAAAAGGCCGTCACAAGCTCGAATAGAGCCATTAGAGTGCAATGATATGTGGGAATAGAATGAGTAGTTGGACTTGCAGGTGTATGAGACACAAATGAGAGATTTGTGCACTCAAATTGAAGGAAAAAAAGAGAGATAGGAGAGGGTTTTGATGGAAAACGATGGAGGGGTGTGTGTGTTGAGGGAAAATGATGAAATGGGTGGATGGAGGGGAGATTTGAGAGAGAAACAAAGGCTTTTAAAGGAAAATGAGAGCTTGGAGGGGTAGGTTATGAAGAGGGGGCGTGTTTGGAGGGGTTAAAATCAACCCAATACACATCAGTGTAATGCCCTGAAAATCGGGGGTCGAGTAAAAGTCTAACTCCTGAGTTCCAACGCATCACTTATGCAACATATTTAATGATGATTAAATGTTGTCTGTATTAATACATAAAACATGAATAAGATTAAGCCAAATCAGCAAAACATAATCCAGGGACAGTTGTAATACACAAGTGGAAGACTAACTCATATATAACTCTACAAATCAGTAGAAGTCCCCAAAGTATGTATGCATTACCAGGTCAATAATTACATGTATTGTTTTAAAATACAAAATGTTAAAAATGTAATAGTCCACTACAAGTATAATCCTGAAACCCCGTCGATTCAGAACAGTCTACGAAAATCTGCCTGAATACTGCATATATGAGAATGCCTCCTCATCGTCCTCAAAGTCCAGCTCTGCCTCGTAGGCTACGCCATCATTTGAACCTACAACAGGGTCTGGTTGGTGTTTAAGACACCGTCCCGTAATGTGGGAGTGAGTGATCAACTCAGTGGAACAATAAAGTAAAGGTTAACATGTTATCAATTCAGTCAAGGAGTAATGATAAATCAATACAATCGAACATCCCTAGATACTCTGATTAATGCAGGAATGGTATGAATAAATGATGTATGCCGTCGAATGCACTCCCTCAGCGATCTTCATCTAACGGTCGCGCATGTTAGTCACTTCCTTGTGCTCTCTACACATCGCCAAACGGCACATTCAATGTGGTGCATGAATATGATTACCAAGTTCTTATTAGTCCCTTTTCATACAGCAGGATTGGGAAGTTAAGGTACCTCCCTTATATCAATTCCCAAACAATGATCCATTCTAGGGTTGTCAGTCCTAGTAATTCTCAAACGATGTTGCAGTTTTAGGTCACTGAAAAGGACTCATCACCTTATCAGTGCAGGCCTAGTTTGTACTCTTATTGCTGCATAAGGGCTCATCGCCTCTATGCAGTGTTAGCGTATGCTCGAAGTCACTACAAAGGGCTCGTCACCTTATCAGTTTAGGCTAACAGATCGAATACAGTATCCCATACCACCGTATTCGGCTCACGAGGCTGTGTTGCTCACTGGACACTATGGGGAGGCTCGTCACCCCAGCATAGGCCGACAACTCGACCACGGTGTCCCATACCACCATACCCAGCTCATGAGTCTTAGCGGATCGGGGTACCAGGGTTAAAGGGGTTTTCACTGGTGAGTTTGGTACCTTAGATTCAAGCAGTAATGTCCATACATGTTGAACATACATCGGGTCAATCGGGTTACTTGACGAGCTCGACTAGTACGAGCGCACGTTGAGTTAATCGGCATGAAGTGCGTAAGCACTCCGTGTGGCCTAACTACTGCCGACATCCCACGTATAGCTCGGATTCATCGATCACGTCCTATGTGGCAAAACAACCTCAGCCACCTATTCAATACCTGTTACCGATTGCCTGGACTATTCCGTAGTCCCAAACACATTCAATTATAACAGATAATCATACAAGCTAATCAGAACAGTAATGGATCAACAATTCCGATCATACAAGCATGTGAGCATATGATGGATTTCAACTTAAACATGAATTCACACATATGTAGTCCCTAAGTAAAACAGACAAAGAATATAAGTTACATGGAGGAAATCATACACATTGCTAAGGTAGTTGAGAATCTATTCTCAATGCCCATATAAAGTACAATTTATTACACACTTGTTCATTCAGACATTTCTATAGACACTTAGACTACAAATTCCAACATACATGACGTATGTTGGTGATAGCACGTATTAGGGCAAATCCTTACACTAAGGAATTGTCACGTATACCTCAACCATATGACTACAATAGTTAATCATGGCAAATCCATATCCAGAATCCATATGCATACAAATATTCCAACAAACACAAGAATACACTATATTCAACATAGTTCATATATATGTGTAAAGTGCGGGAACAACGTGTCTAAGCATGTGATTTCAATTCAAGTCAATCATAAATCATTAACTGGCATTGAAAGCCTTGAAAACCATAACCTAAATATTTATAGTCCGCACCTTATGCCGGTAAATGTGTAACGGATTCATTTTAGACACTTAGCCTTTGTCAACGGCATATTGGCAACCTATAACATAAATTAGGTTAGCTATTTCATAACTTACACTATCTGAAACCCTAAAACAGATTAGGGTTAGGTTTTCTTACCTAAGAACAGAATTGGAATCGCCTGTATAGCGATACAGGAATGGTGGTTGAGTGCGTGGAATAGCGGGATCGAATCTCAAAAAGAATCTCCAACTCTCACTCTCACTTTCTTTCTTTTCCCTTCTCTTTTCTCTCCTCTCTCCCCTAGGGTTTCTCAAATGCGTATGAGGTATGAGAGAGAGAGGGTTTAAGGTCCTTATATAGGCCCAGGTTTGATGGAAATGGCCCCAGGGCCAAGGTATACTTAGGTTATATCCAAAGGACATCTGTTTCAGCCCAATGGAGCACTTCTAGTGGCCCCTTTTCTGCATGCGGTTGGAATTAAGCTCCTTGACCATGGATCTAGGTCAGGCTAAGTTTTCATTCCGATCGGGTTTGCAGATTGACCGTGGCGGACCCATTTCAATTCAACGGTCACGGGCACTTGATCAGGTCATAAGTACACCGACATGTGTGGGACATTTCTCCTGATCTGAGGGTGTATTTGGGTCAGATTCTGACAGTCTAAATCCTTATATTTGACCCGGAAGCGACACGACTAAGATTACTTAAATTCAAATTTTATTTTAAAATATTTTCACGTTTCTCACACACTTTACTCCAGGCTCAAGTTGTGCATTTCTAGACATAATTAGGACTTGATTTCCGAGGGGGTGGTCAAGTCCAGTGACATAGTCATAACTATATAGTTTTACGGTCATCGGACTTTCGACGTACGGTCCAGGTCCGATACAGAGTTTCGGTGTGCTCTCGAGAGCAACCGGTTTAGGGATGGATTCTATATTTCAGGGTAACGTAGCGTCAATGATTCTGCACGGTTTGGGTCTTGCAGATCATATTTAAAGTGATTAGTGCTAATTTCATAAACACTTTAGTTTAGCACTTGCTAACATTAACCTATTTTCTAATGGTTTTGGTCCTGAGTGATTTCTGCCTAAGGTGGTACTTGGGTCCTTGTACGGATTTTTTCGAGACGTTACAATCTACCCCCCTTAAAGAAAAATTGTATCCTCGAAGTTAGTACCTTTTTGTACTCCTTGAGAATCTGAGGGTAGTTCTTTCGAACCTCGACTTCTGTCTCCCAAGTAACCTCTTCTTCCATGTGATGCGTCCACATCACTTTCACAAGTGGAATAACTTTGCTACGCAGCACTTGTTCCTTCCTGTCCAGGATACACGTCAGTCGCAGTATATATGTAGCGTCCTCGCTCAACTGTACCTGCTCCCATCTGATAATGTGGGAAGGATCAGGAATATATTTCTCAACATAGATACATGAAATACATTATGCATGCCCGCAAGTGGGGTGGACAAAGCAAGGCGGTACGCCACCGCCCCCACTCGATCAAGTATCTAGAATGGGCCAATGAATCAAGCCGTGAGCTTCCCCTTCTTGCCAAACCGAAGGACTCCCTTCATAGGGAAAACCCTGAGGAACACATGGTCTCCGACCTTGAACTCTAGCGGTCGTCGCCTCGTATCGGTGTAGCTCTTCTGTCTGCTCTACGCTGTCAGAAGTCGGTGCCTGATAATGTCGACTTTCTCTGAAGTCGCCTGAACTAACTCCTGGCCAATCAAGCTCTTCTCGCCAACCTCTGCCCAGTAATGCGATGCCCTACACGGACGCCCATACAGTGCCTCGTAGGGAGCCATGCCAATACTTGCCTGAAAACTGTTGTTGTAAGTATACTCTGCATAAGGAAGACAGTCATCCCAACTGTCCTTGAGATCCAGCACATAGGCCCGCAACATATTTTCCAGAATCTGATTCACCCGTTTCTTCTACCCGTCAGTCTGTGGGTGGAACGCGGTACTAAACTTCAACTTTACACCCATCGCTTCCTGGATGCGAGTCCAGAAAATGGATGTAAATCGCGTGTCTCGGTCCGACACGATCTCCAAGGAAACTCCATGCAGACGTACAATCTCCTTGATGTACAACCTGGCCAACTTGTTTGCAGAGTTCGAAACTCTGATAGGGATGAAATGAGTCAATTTCGTCAACCAGTCCACGATCACCCAAATGGAATCATGCCTCTTCTTCATCTTCGGTAGCCCTGAGATAAAATCCATAGAGATGAAGTCCCACTTCCATTCAACTATGGGCATGGGCTGAAGCAAACCAGGAGGTCGGCGATGCTCTACCTTGACCTGCTGGCACGTGAGACAACGGGACACGTAATCTGCTATGTGAGCCTTCATATTGTCCCACCAGTACGACCTCTTCATGTCATGATACATCTTCGTACTGCGTGGATGCATAGCCATCCTAGAATCGTGAGCGGCCTTAAAAACTTCTTTCCTCAAGTCAGGGAGGTTCGGGAGGCATAGGCAGCCACGGTAACGTAAGCCCCCATCCGTGCCAACACTCCACTCGGAGTCCTCATCTGCACTAACCTGCCCTCTCATCTTTGCCAATAGCTCGTCATCTGTCTGAGCTACGATAATCCTGTCATCAATGAGGGGAAGTACCCGAATATGTGCGATGCCCTCATACGGCTCCTCCACCGTGAGTTTCTGCTCAAAGTCTTGCACAAACTCTACCATGTCCCACTCTGCCACCATTAGCGGAGCCGTAAATGCTATGGTCTTCTTGCGGCTCAATGCGTCAGCCACAAGGTTGGCCTTACCGAGATGGTAAGAAACCTCAAACTTGAAGTCCTTCAAGGTTTCCATCCATCGCCGCTGCCTCATATTCAAGTCCCGCTGAGTGAATATGTATCTGAGGCTCTTGTGGTCACAAAAGAGCTCGAACTCCTCTCCGTAGAGGTAATGCCTCCAGATCTTCTTCCTGTTCTTCTTCTATCTCTTCTCTGCTTTCCTCCTCGCTTTCATACTCTTCACTAGCCGTCTCATCCTCGCTCTCATCGAGTCAGGCTTGCCGCTATCATGGCCCAATTTTCATCTAATTGAGAGTAGTCTCGTTGATGTAATGGGTTGCCACCAGAACTTTTGCCCCAAGTCTATAGCCAAACTCCCGTGCAATCTTGCATATGAGTCGGCTGAATGGGAGCGAATCAGACGCTCTAGTGGAGCGTGCGGTAAGAACGATCTGCCGCAGAACATGCGTAGGCACGCACAACTTCTCTCCCTACCCTACTTGATACAGGAAATCTACCATCAGACGGGTGCACTCACTGTGGTTGCTCCACCTAGGGTACACATTGTACATGAAGATGTGGTAGAGCAGGCGAAAGTCATCAGTCATGTTAGTTGCTAGGAGACTGTTGTTCAGATTCCAGTGAGCCAGTTGTCCACAAAGGAATCACGTGCGGCGATCCCTTTCACGTACACTCTTCAAATTCTTCTAGCTTGCATGCACTTCGCCAAGCAACATCTTCATAAGCCGAGCGATCAACCCAGCATCAATTGTGGCCTCCCGATCTCTACCAACGGGGATCTTGAACTACAAGGGCTCCAACGTAGGCTCTCAAATGTGGGCATAGAAGGCTCGGACTATGCCCACATTTGCACAGTACTCACCCTCGAACACAGGACCCCACCGGGCTTCGACCAGGTGGTCCATCACCAGATATTCCCCAAAGAGCTTCTCATCCACATGAGCTTCAAAGAGGACCCTACGACCCTAAAATCTCCCATGGGACATATTCGTCAAGAGAATCCTTTCGAGGGGAGCCTGGGGATCAAGCTCCTGCTTGGTCCTTATCTCCCAATCAACATTAGCACTAGTATCGGCGCCTCTAGACCTCCTTGAATGAGTAGGGCGACTAGGCCCGGCCTCATCTATAGGAGTCCTCTTCCTCCCCATGAGAGAAAGAAGCGTAGAAATCGAGAAGATAGTCGTCACAAGCTCGAATAAGGCCATGGAAAAAAAGAAGAAATTAGGAAAATGGGATAGTTGAGTGGGTTCCCACTGTTTGTTGAAGCACACAATGGTATTTGTGAGTTCAAAATGAGGAGGAATGAAGTAAATAGGAGAGGGATGGTTAGGCCTTGGGATGTTGAGTTACAAAGAGGATTTGCAAGCTCAACAAATGGGAAAAATAAGAAGATGGAAGGTGGGTTTCGATGTAAAGGGTGGAGGTGTGTAGGTGTTGAAGGAAAATGATGAAATGGGTGAATGGAGGAGAGATTTGAGAGAGATACAAAAGTTTTTGAAGGAAAATGAGAGCTTGAAGGGGTACGTTATGAAGAGGAGGTGTGTTTGGAGGGTTTAAAACTGACCCAACACAGATCAGTGGGCCACACTATACCCTAGGGGCGTTGGCCCGAACCGGCCCGCTCGGCCAGGCCCGCTAGCCGGCGAGGCCTCGCGGAACCAGCGAGGTCCTCGCAAGTCTCTGGACAGTCCGGCGATGCCTCACCGGTGGGGCAAGGTCCTTCTGCCTCATGGACTCCAAAAACGTATGGGACCCACCTTGGGTCCCCCTGAAATTGTTTTGTTTAGCCCCCAACTCCGTTTTGAGTCGTTTCGGGTCATTTCGTGTAATTTCTGGTGTAACCTCGTATTTTCTCAACTGTTAGAGGCCGGGATTGGCTAAATCATGGTCTAAACCTGTCGACTGACGGTCTAGAAGTGGTCCGGGGTTGACTCAAGTGATCATGGATGTGAACGGACCCGATCTCAGCGATCGTTTTCAATAAATTTCGCCAGTCGGCGAAACTGGAAATCCTAAGCTTGTCTCTACATTTTTCCCGCACCCACCTAGGTCTAAATGCGTCAGCGTACATCGTGTGACCATAACCCAGGTCCGGTTTAATCCAAATCATTCTCTGATACCAACTTATAACGCCCTAAAAATCGAGGGTCGAGTAAAAGTCCAACTCCCGAGTTTCAACGCATCACTTATGCAACATATTTAATGATGATTAGATGTTGTCTATATTAGTGCATGAAACATGAATAAGATTAAGCCAAATAAGAAAAACATAATCCAGATACAGTTGTAATACGCAAGCGGAAGACTAACTCAAATATGTATAACTTTATAAATCAGTATAGGTCCCCAAAGTATGTATGCATTGTCAGGTCAATAATTACATGTATTGTTTCAAAATACAAAATGTCAAAAATGTAATAGTCCACTACAAGTATAACCCTGAAGCCCCACCGATCAAAACGGTCTATGTAAACCCGCCTGAATACTGCATATATGAGAAAGCATCCTCATCGTCTGCGAAGTCCGTCTCTACCTCATCAGTCGGGTCTCCATCTGCAACTAAGACAGAGTCTGGTTGGTGTTTAAAACACCGTCTCATAATGTGGGAGTGAGTAATCAACTCAGTGGAACAATAAAGTAAAGGTTAACATGTTCTCAATTCAATCAAGCAGTAATGATAAAGCAATACAATCAAACATCCCTAAGTACTCTGATTAATGCAAGAATGGTATGTATAAATGATGTATGCCCTCGCCTACACTCCCTCTGCGATCTTCATCTAATGGTCGCGCATGTCAGTCACTTCCTCAGTGCTCTGCCCAACGCCAAACGACACATGCAGTGCGGTGCATGAACGTGATTACTAAGTTCTTATTAGTCCTTTTCATACAGCAGGATTGGGAAGCTAAGGTACCTCCCTTATATCAATTCCCAAATGATGATCCATTCTAGGGTCGTCAGTCCTAGTAATTTTCATACGATGATATGGTTCTAGGTCGCTACAAAGGGCTCGTCACCTTATCAGTGTAGGCCTAGTTTGTACTCTTGTTGCTACGAAAAGGCTCGTCGCCTCTATGCAGTCTTAGCGTATGCTCGAGGTCACTACAAAGGGCTCGTCACCTTATCAATGTAGGCCGACAGCTCGAATGCAGTGTCCCATACCACCGTATTCAGCTCACGAGGCTGTGTTGCTCACTAGATACTATGGGGAGGCTTGTCACCCCAGCGTAGGCCGACAGCTTGACCACAGTGTCCCATACCACCATGCCCGGCTCATGAGTCTTAGCGGATCGAGGTACCAAGGTTAAAGGGATTCTCACTGGTGAGTTTGGTACCTTAGATTCAAGCAGTAACATCCATACATGGTGAACATACATCGGGTCAATCGGGTTACTTGACGAGCTCAACTAGCACGAGCGCACATCGAATTGACTGACATAGAGTGCACGAGTACTCCATGTGGCCTAACCACTGTCGATAACCAAAGTACGACTCGGGTTCATCGAACACGTCTTGTGTGGCGAAAATGACCTGAGCCACCAAATCGAGATCTGTTACCGATTGCCTGGACTAAGTCATAGTCCCAATCATACTCAGTTGCAGTTTATATATCACATATGATATGCATAGCAGCATTACACAATAGTCCAACCATTTCAAGCATTTAGCATTTCATGAAAAACATAGTACACATGTTATTTTACCTAAGCATTACTTCCATAAATCAAATAGTAGGAAGATAGGTTACATAAAGGAAACCATAGTTATAGAGAATGGGATTGAGAATCCTATCTCAACACTCTCATTTCAAACATTTAAACAAGCATTTCCTCTTACAGGCATTTTTTCAAACACTTACACTACACATACCATATACATAGATTAATTTACTTAGACGTATATTATGGCAAATCCTTTCACATAGGAGTTGCAACACATACAACGATCATATAGTACCAACATCCATCATAACAAGTACTAATCATAATTCCATATTCATTCAGACATTTCAACAAACACTTAGCCTACACACTTCAACATACATGACGTATGTTGGTTATGACAAGTGTTTAGGGCAAACCCTTTCACCACGGAGTTGCCACATATACAACAACCATATATCCACGACGAATAATCATGGCAAGTGTGAATCCAAATTCTATACTCATGCAATCATATCAACAAATACAAGAATATACTATATTCAACATAATTCATATATATGTGTAAAGTGCGGAAAACAATGTGTCTAACCATGTGATGGCAATTCAAGTCAGTCATAAATCATTAACTGACATTGAAAGCCTTGAAAACCATAACCTAAACATTTATAGTCTGCACCTTTCACCAGTAAACACGTAACAGATTCGTTTTAGACACTTAGCCTTTATTAATGGCGGATTGGGAACCTATAGCATGAATTAGGTTAGGTATTTTATAACTTACACTATCTGAAACCCTAAAACAGATTAGGGTAAGGTTTTCTTACCTAAGAGCGGAATCAGAATCGCCTGTATAGCGATACAGGAATGGTGGTTGAGTGCATGGAATAGCGGGATCAAATCCCAGGAAAGATCTCCAACTCTCACTCTCACTTTCTCTCTTTCCCCTTCTCTTTTCTCTCCTCTCTCCCCTAGGGTTTCTCAAATTCGTATGAGGTGAGAGAGAGAGGGTTTAAGGTCCTTATATAGGCCCAAGACTGATGGAAATGGGCCCAGGGCCAAGGTATACTTAAGTTATATCCAAAGGGCGTCTGTTTCAGCCCAACGGAGCACTTCTGGTTGCCCCTTTTCCACGTGTGGTCAGACTTAAGCTCCCTGACCATGGATCTAGGTCAGGCTGAGTTTTCGTTCTGATCGGGTTTACAGATCAACCGTGGCGGACTAGTTTCAGTTCAATGGTCATGGTCACTTGATCAGGGCCACAAGTACATGGCCATGTATGGGACATTTCTCCTGATTCAAGGGTGTATTTAGGTCATATTCTGACGGTCTAAATCCATATATTTGGCCCGCAAGCGACACGACTCAGATTGCTTAAATTTGGATTTTATTTCTAAAGATATTCACGTTTCTCACACACTTTTCTCCAGGCTCAAGTTGTGTATTTGTAGACACAATTAAGACTTGATTTCTGAGGGGGTTGTCAAGTACAGTAATGCGGTCATAACTGTATAGTTTTGTGGTTATTGGACTTTTGACGTGCGGTCCAAGTCTGATACGGAGTTTCGGTGTGCTCCCAAGAGCAACCGGGTTTAGGGATGGATTCTAGATTTCAGGGTAATGTAGCGTCAATGATACTACATGGTTTGGGTCTTGCAGATCATATTTAAAGTGATTAGTGCTAATTTTATAAGTATTCTAGTTTAGCACTTGCTAAAACTAGCCTCATTTCTAAAGGACTTGGTCCTGGGTGATTTCTGCCTAAGGTGGTACTCAGGTCTTTGTACGGATTTTTTCGAGACGTTATAATGAATATGAATATGCCAAATATTTTGATACAATGCAGAATAATAAATTAAATAAACTTAATTACTTAGAATATTGAATTCTTGATATCAAATAGTTTGCAGGACAACCTTCACCTAAAGGATTTAGGCAGGACAACCTTATTTCATGACGTCTTTGAAATCAAAATATCAAATTATAGCGAGAGAAAATGAAACACAAGATAGGCATACAAATAATAAAATACAATCACCACAATGAACAAAAGAATTATAGTGGTTCGGTGCATAAACGCAACCTACTCCACTCCCAAAATTATTACTCTTGCAATTTTGGCTTTCATTATCTCAAGGTTTTCCCAGGGTCACCTTAACAACCTGATACAGTTATTACAATTTTCATAGGCTATCACAATTAAACCCACTTTGTGATTTTCACAGGATCACCACAAACAAACCCACTGAGATTTTCAAGCTATCTCAGAAAAACCCAAACTAAAAAAAATATAAACATAGTACTTATCTTCGATTGGCGAGTCAAAGTCGTAGTTATAGCTTGAATACAACGATCTTCTTCTTAAGATATAGATGAAGTCTTGTATGAGTTCAGCCCAAATGAATGATTCCCTAATGCTGCAAATTAAATTCTCTATTTCTCAAGTAGAGTATGGATTACTTTATTAAAATAGTTTAAACTAACTTGAGAGAGAGAATAGAATTAGCTAAATCAAATATAAAAATTACAACACAAATAGCTTAAGGAGGCTTGGACTTTCACTCTTTTCTACACAAGATGGATCAATGATTTTCTTGTTTTAAAAGAGTGAGACAAAGCCTCTATTTATAGCCAAGGATATTGGAAGTTCGGCTAGCTGAACCTCCATTTCGGTTGGCCGACCAAGGGATTCGGTTGGCCCAATATGCCTGCAATCCAAAAATGTGTCATTGCTGGAAACTTGATTGAACCAACTCGGGCTGGCCGAACCCAAGGTCAGGCTGGTCAAACATGCTGCGAAAAATCTTCTCAGATCTATCTTTTTGCCCGAATCATGTAGGGTTAGCTGAGAGTAGTTACGCTAGCTGAACCATATGTCGGGCTGGCCTAACTTGAGTGTATTTTTACATAAGAGATGATCATTATAATGCGTATATGAAATACACCTAACCTATGGTCAATTTAAGGATATATTACCTGATGGTTGGCTCATACGAAGTGTTTCGATCTTTGAACCATGTACGTTCTTGTCTTGAGATGTTGAGTCTTCCTTGAGATGCTTGATTGAGTCGATAACATATCTTCATGAGAGCTTGCGATCCTTTCAGGACTATAGAATTTGACAAACTAAATTGTGCTTGAGTATAAGCATTTACAGAACCTCCCAAGATCCTTGGCAAAGATCTCGAGATCCTGAGCGTGTCGCGGATATCCCCCAAGATCTTTGAATAAGATCTCAGGTGGATCCCCCCTTAGTAAGATCCAACTATTTGGAATCATTAGGGATGTGTAGTAGAAGGCTGAGGTGATCTTGGCTGACCTAACCTGGGGGCAGTGTGTCGATCTGTCTTGGAGGTAGTAGGTTGACCTAATCATGTCGGCCTGATTCCTCTAGTGAGTGATGGGTACTTCTGTCTTAGTGACGATATCTCGAGCTTGATCTTATTTCATGCTCGGTCTCGAGTTAGAGGTTGGCTCTTTCGATCGTATCGGTTTATTGCCCGACCTGGGTAAGCCCATGGAGTTCCGACCTAACCTTATCTTCTTGGCCGATCCATTTTTTTCCCATAACACAGTCCGTAGAATTATTGTAACTTTGGGGTTCAGATTTGGAGTTAATATGACCGTTGGATCAAAGGAGATAGTAAAATAAATGCAAAATCTTATAGTATGGCCCACCTGAGCTTTGGATCTGCCTCATATATGGCCAAGCGACATAATGGGACCCGTAGCATTATATGGTAGGAATGGATTTGGTAAAACATCACTGTGGACCCCACCTTAAGTGTTGTGTGCACACTGTGTGGGCACTCTTGTAGAGTACACAACCACGAATCCGGTCAAATAGAGTTTGACTTGAAAAATCCCAAAAAAAAAGAGAGATTTCTCTCACCTTGGTTTTTCTTTTTTCTCGCCGTACATGGTTTAAACGGACGAGGGCCACTTCGATGGCTTGTGGTCCACCATCTTTGATCACCTTATATGATCTAAATCATCCATCATGTTGGGATGGTAGTCCTAACCAAAACCCTAAAAACCTCACAGTTTCGTCTCGTGCATTTGCGAACAAATCTGGGTGAGAGCGGGGCTATACACGTGTAATTGTCGAAAATAGGAACTCAGTTGCTACATGTTAGCTGGCAATCTGAGAGATCTTTCCACCCTTAAATCCTAGCCATTTGCCCAACCAATCTCCACCCAACACCTTAGGGTTTTGCAACAAGGAAAGAGAGTCACCGCAACCCATAGGCTTAGAACCCAACAAGAAATGGTGCTCATTCGTTCAAATGGTGGGTCCCACAAGGTCTTTATGACCTATCTGAACCTTCCAAATGCATCAAATCATAGGACCATCCACCCATTGAGGAATTGCCATTTATGCTGGAGTTATCTTCCTCGTCTGGCTGACAAAAGCACCATATGATCATGGACCCAATTCCTGGATCCAAAACGATCATACGGTGGGATAGTATTCCAGAAATCCATCCATACAGTCCGATCACAGCCATGTTATTAGAACACAAGCAGATCATCTCAGATCTTGTTGGGTTATGTGACTACATTAGTAACTAATCCCATGATTAGTTAGCATTCGAAAGGTCTAAAATGGGATTAGGAGGACCAATAAAAGGCCGCCTTTTAGGGCAACCCTTCTAGAAATGGAAAGAAAATTAAAAAAGAGAGAAAAGACGTCATTTTCATTGCCGCATTGAGTTGGGTCGACTCAGTTCAAGTCGCAACCAAGTCCAGATTCTGGCTGGATGAGCAATGAGAGAGAGAGAGAGAGAGAGAGAGAGAGAGATAAATAGAAGGAGGAAAAAGAGAGAGGAAAGAGAAGTAGAAAGAATGGAAGAAGAAAAAGAAGAAGAGAAGACATTGAGAGAGAGAGCTCGACTCAAGCAATGCCTATTGAGTGTCAAATATTACATATTCTCCCCTATTTATATCTTGGTTTTATGAACATAACAATGCTTAAGGGTATAGTTTATGCATGTTTGTGTTGTAAGGTGAATTTGAGAGCTTGGATTGAAAAGAATGTAAAAGCATGGATTTGATACTCAAGAATCACCAAGGCAAAGGAGGGATCTTAGGAGACCAAGAGTGAAAAAATCACATGTCAAAGATCTAAGGAAATCAAGTACAAAGCATGAAGGAAGGACTTGAAAGACTTCAGAATTTGTAGTAGAAAACAGACAAGTTTGGTCCGACTGAACCCATGTTTAGTCCGACTGAAATCGCACAAAATAGTCCAGTAGCCAAAGATGAAATTCAGAGCTAATTTGGTTCAGCCGACAGTTAATTCAATCCGATCGAAACTCAGTTCGGTTCAATCGAAAGAAGGATTCGATGCAACTGCAAGTGCACAAAAACCACCCATTGAGGCTGAATCAATGAGAAGTTCAGAGATTTGATCATCTCCTCTTCCAATTGGATAAGATAGGACTTTGATTCCAATTGCACCTCTTGAATCAAGTAAGGTAGCATCTTGATAGCTATAAGTGAATCATTAGTACCATAGTTCCCACCTTTAAATTCACAAGTTTCAATCAACACCATTCACAATTACTTCCAGATTTAGATCTTCTTCTTCTAGTTCTAATTCTAGTTACTTTCAAAATACGCACAATTTTAGTCCATGTGGATTCGACCTTGATCTCACCGAGATTATTACTATATCGCGACCCTACACTTAGGATTGTGAACAAGTTTTTAGTGTCGTTGCCGGGGACTAAGGCTGCGTTTTTCTGAATTTAATTAGTATTAGAATTAGGTTAAGGTTATGATTAACTTTCTCTTTTGTTTCTAGGTTAGGACTATTTTTTTCTGAACCTATTTTTAGAATCTAACTTGGTTTTCTATTTTGTAGGATTCTAACATAGCAATCTCCGATCTGGTAACCTCTTTCTAATTCTCTCTCTCTTTTTCTAGATCTCTTAATTGTTTTATTTTCCCTAGTTTTCTTTCTTAGGTTTAGGTTTAGTTACTTGAAGGCTTTGAGTGTTTCATGCCCAAGTGGGTTTGTGATAACACTCGATGTCTTTTAAGTGAAGGAGGATTAGTCAAAGGGCTACCTATACATCACCAGATTAGACAACACTTGAGATCCTTAGAGTCAATTGAAGTGATGGTTGCAAACCAACCTTAACCTCCAATTGAGGAAATTCAAGATGAGAATGAGGTGTACAATGCACCCCCACCTTGTACCTTACAAGATTATTTACAACCGGCGGGGGTGAGCACACCTTCCTATATGATTTTTTCCAAAAATATAGGAAATATGGATATTAAGTTAAGGGTGATCCAATTTCTTCCAAAGTTCCATGGACTTGAATCTGAAAGTCCATATCTATACATGAAAGAGTTTGATGAGATAATAACCACTTTACACTTTCCTAATGTGTCTGAGGACACGGTCAGGCTGAAACTTTTTCCCTTCTCCTCAAAAGAAAAAGCTAAGATGTGGTTGTCACTACATCCACGATCCATTGGCAGATGCAACGACATGACAAGGGAGTTCATAAAGAAATTCTTCGCATACCATAAGACGAATACAATTAAGAAGTTGATCATGAACTTCACCTAAAAGGAAGATAAGACATTCTTCTAATGTTGGGAGTGGTTCAAG